>NC_073388.1:45616227-45763727 GCF_028641065.1 Leucoraja erinaceus | reverse complement strand
ATCAGCCATGATGACATTGAATGGCGGGGTTGGCTCGAACTCCTGCACCTATTGTCTATTGTCTATTGTCTATTGTCAAGTTCCTATTAAATGTTTCCCCTCTCACCTTAAAACTTCGTCCTCTGGTACTTCATTCCCCTTCTTTGGGTAAAAGACTCTGTACATTAGCCCTATTTATTTTCCGCATTGTGTACACCTCTACAAGATTTCCCCCAGCCTCCCGCCCTCCAAGGGGTAAAGTCTTAGCCTGGCCAACCTATAGCTCCGGCCCTACAGCACTGGCAACATCCTCGTGAATCCTAGAAGCAAGGAACTGGAGATATTGGTTTACAAAAGAAGGCACAGAGCACTGGGTGGCACGGTGGCGTGGTAGTGGAGTTACTGCCTTACAGTGTCAGAGACCCGAGTGATCCTGACTATGGGTGCTTGCCTGTGCGGAGTTTGTACGTTCACCCTGCGACCCACGTGGTTTTTCTCCGAGACCTTCGGTTTGCTCCCACACTCCAAAGCCATACAGGTTTAGAGGTTACTTGGCTTGGTATGTGTATAAAAATGTAGAATTGGCTCTAGTGGGTGGGCGGCACGACTCACGTCGCAGTTGCCTCTGCAGTCCGTCTATCTTTTTATTATTTTTTGTCTCGTTTGAATGTAGTTTTTGTTTATTTTTTAACTGGGTATGTGTGTTTGGGGGGGCGGGGGGGGGGTGACTTTTAAAATATTTTCCCTGTATGGAGAACCCGACCTTTTCTCTGTCGGGTCTCCATTGTTGTTGGGGCCGAGCACCGTGGAGCGGCCTCCAGCAGGAACGACCTGGGGCTCCAGTCGCGGAGCTGCGGACCTACTCACCATCGTGGAGCTGGCCGAGTTCGGAGCGGGTGGAGCTGTGGTGGCGCTCGGCTGCGACCCGACCCCGGGGATTCGGAGGCTCCAACCGCAGGTCTGGTGGACGGTGACACCGGGAGCCCGCGGGTCCCTGCTGGGAGACCGCTTTTCGGGGCTTCCGCAACGGCGACTTCTCCCGCCCGAGTTGCGTGGTTGAAGAGTACCTGGAGCGGGGCCTTACATCATCGCCCGGCGCGGCTTTGAATGGCTGCGGGCTTTGCGACTTGCCGCCGGGCTCAAACAACAAGACGCGGAGCGCGGCCTTGCATCACCCGGCGCGACGTAAATGACCGCGGGACACTTACCATCGCCGGCCGGGGGCTTTGACTCTGACATCGGGAGGAGAATGGGGAGTGCAGGGGAGAGATGAGTCTTTGCCTTCCATCACAGCGAGGAGGAGATGCGCTGTGATGGATGTTTGTGTAAATTGTGTTGTGTCTTGGTTCTTTTCCTTGTGTGTATGACTGCAGAAACCACATTTCGTTTGTACCTCAATGGGGTTCAAATGACAACAAATAAATTGTATTGTAGTGTATGTAGCGTGGTGCCAATGTGCGGGGATCGCTGGTCGGTGCCGACTTGGTGGGCTGAAGATGAAACAACTGGATCTCAGCGGGTCAGGCAGCATCTCCCGTGTCTTCCTTGTGAATCTTCTTTATTCTCTTTCCGGCTGAGTGGATTCATGGATTATTTCAGACCATGTAGATTAGTTTATTTAGTTCTGTTTATTGTCATGTGTACTGAGGTTGAAAAGCTTTTTGTTGTGCTAACCAGCCAGCAGAAAGACTATACATGATTACAATCGAGCCATTCACAGTGTACAGATACACGATAAGGGCATAACGTTTAGTGCAAGGTAAAGTTCGAAGTCCAGTGAAGTCCGATTAAAGTCTGAGGGTCTCCAATGAGGTGGATGGTAGGTCAGGGCCACTCTCTAGTTGGTGAGAGGATGGTTCAGTTGCCTGATAACAGCTGGGAAGAAATTGTCCATGAATGTGGAGGTGTGCGTTTTCAAACTTCACACTTCACCCCTTGCCTGACGGGAGAGGGGAGAAGAGGGGGTGACCAAGTGTGTCATCTTTGATGATGCTGGTGGTCTAATCACTATACTGAGTATCTAACTAACCAATAGAAATAATAGAACAATGATCTGCAAATGTGTCCAATCTGGAAATGCATCCAGCCAGAGTTATAACTTGGTAAAGCAGGCATCCTAGTTCATCATTAAATATTACACTCATTTGTTTTCTAAATGTAGTTTTGTTCATTAAATGCATTAACCCAAAATATTCTATGGCTCCAAACTTTTATTGTGGCATCAAAATATATTTTGTTACTGTTGATGTCACCCGATTTGGATTAAAAATATACTACTGTAATGGGCCTGTCCCACTTAGGTGATTTTTTGAGCGACTGTAGACGACGGCCGCAAAATTTTCAACGTTGAAAATGTTTCGGCGACAGTGGCGACAATTTCTGCTGTCGTAGGTTGTTGTGGGTGCTGTCGTAGTTTGTCGCCAGGTGTCATAGGCTGTCGCCAGGTGTCATAGGTGAATTCCAATAAAACAAGTCCCTGGCATTCGCCTAATGAGTCGCCTAAGTGGGACTGGCCCTTAATGCCCCTGTCCCATTTAGGAAACCTGAACGAAAACCTCTAGAGACTTTGCACCCCACCCAAGGTTTCTGTGCGGTTCCCGGAGGTTCCCAGAGGTTTTTGTCAGTCTCCCTGCCTGCTTCCACTACCTGCAACCTCCGGCAACCACCTGCGACCTCCAGGAACCGCACGGAAACCTTGGGTGGGGCGCAAAATCTCCAGAGCTTTCCGTTCAGGTTTCCTAAGTGGGACAGGGGCATAAGTATCAGAAAGTCTGCATCGAAGGTTGCGTTGAGTTTGTCTTGGACTAGGGCGGCACAGTGACGCAGTTGGTAGAACTGCTGCCTAGCAGCGCCAGAAACCCGGGTTCGATCCTGACCTCAAGTACTGCCTGCATGGAGTTTGATTCTGTGGGTTTCCTCCGGGTGCTCCAGTTTTCACCCCTATCCCAAAGACATGCAGGTTTGCAGGTTAATTGGCCTCCGTAAAATGCCACCAGTGTGCAGGGAGTGGATGGGAAAATGAGATAACATAGAACTAGCGTGAGCGCTGGCCAGCGTGGACCCAATAAGCTGAAGGACCTGTTTCTGTGCTGTATCTCTAAACTAAACTAATCTGGAGGACTGATCACTGTTACTCATCTACACACGAAGCCACGAAACATCAAGGAAACACAACCTTTATTTGCGGCAACAAGTTCTCAACTGAATTGCAATCATAATACAACAATATTCCAAGATAAAATCATTCGACACAGTCTCTTAACGTTAGAGCAATCTGCTAATCTCAACAGAACACTGTCTTCAGCAGAAGATCAACAAACACCAAACTGCTTCACAATGCAAAAAAATGAAGAATGCTGTACAAAAGCTAAATATTTTATACTCGAGGCTTATTTACACAGATAAGTCAACACTGATAACTTATTTGCACTCATAAACTTACTGTGGATGATAACAATAATTTTACAGAAGGCTGGAAACAATTCAATTTGTGTACATTGTATTAAATATAATTGCAAGCACAAACATTTAAATTGTAACATTCCAACCTCTATATGTAGCAAAATGAAGATAACCCAATATGACCAAGTACACAAATACGCAAGTACACACGACATGAATAAAAGCACAAAGTGCTGGAGTAATTCAGAGGGCCAGGCAGCATCTGGGTAGGGAATGGTTTTGGCCGAGGCCCTTCTTTAGAGCACATGCATCTTTTCTTGGAGAAGCAGAGTATGGCGGCACGGTGGCGCAGCATTAGAGCTACAGCCTTACAGCGCCAGAGGCCCGGGTTCGATCCTGACTACGGGTGCTGTTTGTACGGAGTTTGTACATTCTCCCCGTGACCACATGGGTTTTCTCTGAGATCTTCGCTTTCCTCCCACACTCCAAAGATTTACAGGTGCCTGACCTCCCGGTGGCTCAGCACTTCAACTCCCCCTCCCATTCCCAATCCGACCTCTCTGTCCTGGGTCTCCTCCATTGCCAGAGTGAGCAACAGCGGAAATTGGAGGAACAGCACCTCATATTCCGCCTAGGGACCTTGCGTCCGGATGGCATTAACATTGAATTCTCCCAATTTTGCTAGCCCTTGCTGTCTCCTCCCCTTCCTTAACCCTCTAGCTGTCTCCTCCCACCCTCCTATCCGCCCGCCCTCGGGCTCCTCCTCCTCCCCTTTTCCTTCCTTCCCCCCCCCCCCCCCCCCCCATCAGTCTGAAAAAGGGTTTCAGCCCGAAACGTCGCCTATTTCCTTCGCTCCATAGATGCTGCTGCACCCGCTGAGTTTCTCCAGCAATTTTGTGTACCTTCGATCTTCCAGCATCTGCAGTTCCTTCTTGAACACAGGTGTGTAGGTTAATTGGTTTGGTATAAGTGTAAAATTGTCCCCAGTGTGTGCACTAGAGTTAGTGCGCGGGGATCGCTGGTCGGTTCGGATTCGGTGGGCTGAATGGCCTGTTTCCGTGCTGTATCTCTAAACTAAACTAAACTAAGCAAGCATTTCCAGTGTATTCCACTGGCTTGGTCTGTGGGATCGACCTTTACAGCAACATTTTTGCTCTTTTTGCTCTCTTGACTATACAGACCTGCTGTGTCCAGCTCTGCTTGCCTCTCCTCATTCTCTTCTACACATTCATAAATTCACAAGTTCATTTTTTATTGGAGCAGAAAATAGGCCATTCAGTCCATCACATCTACTCCCCCATGCAATCATGGCTGATCTATCTCTCCCTCTCAACCCCATTCTCCTGCCTTCTCCCCATAACCCCTGACACCTTATGCCCCTGTCCCACTTAGGAAACCTGAACGGAAACCTCAGGAGACTTTGCGCCCCACCCAAGGTTTCCGTGCGGTTCCTGGAGGTTTTTGTCAGTCTCCCTACCTGCTTCCACTACCTGCAACCTCCGGCAACCACCTGCAACCTCCGGGAACTGCACAGAAACCTAGGGCGGGGTGCAAAGTCTCCAGAGGTTTCCGTTCAGGTTTCCTAAGTGGGACAGGGGCATTACTAATCAAGAATCTATCAATCTCCGCCTTAAAAATATCTATTGACTTGGCCTCCACAGCCGTCTGTGGCAATGAATTCCACAGATTCACCACCCTCTGTCTAAATAAAATTCCTCCTCGTCTCCTTTCGAAAGGTACATCCTTTTATTCTAAGGCTATGGCCTCTAGTCCTAGACTCCCCCACTAGTGGAAACATCTGCTCTGCATCCACTCTGTCCAGGCCTTTCACTATTCGATAAGTGTCAATGAAGTCCCTTCTCATTTTTCTAAACACCAGCGAGTAAATGCTCATCGGATGTTAACACAATCATTCCTGGGATCATTCTCGCAAACCTCCTCTGGACCCTCTCCAGGGCCAACACATCCTTCCTCAGATATGGGGCCTGAAACTGCTCATGTGACCAAATGTGGTCTGACTAGTGCTTTATAAAGCCTCAGCATTACATCCCTGCTTTTATATTCTAGCCCTCTGTAAATAAATGCTAGCATTGCATTTGCCTTCCTTACTTCCGATTCAACTTGCAAATTAACTCTTTAGGATTCCTGCACCAATACTCCTCTTTGCACCTCCGATTTCTGAATCCTGGATTTAGCCGCTTGCCGGGCTCCCTAAGTTGTGCTTTTCCGTTTTGGATTGTTGCTTTGGCCTTCCCACCAGCTTGGACCATCTCTAACTTCTCCCCACCTTGCCCGAGCCACACTGAAAAGGGCGGAGTCCTTTAAAACCTTTCCCACTTCTACATCTACTGAGGGATCGTCAGAGGAATAGATCGGGTAAACGCACAAAGTCTTTTGCCCACAGTAGTGGAATCGAGAATCTGAGGACATAAGATGAGGGGGGGAAAGATTTAATAGGAACCTGAGTGGTAACTATTTTACACAAAGGGTGGTGGGTGTATGGAATGTGCTGCCAGAGGAGATAGTTAAGGCAGGTACTATCGCAACATTTAGACAGGTACGTGGATAGGATAAGTTTAGAGGGATACGGGTCAAACGTAAGAATGTGGGTCTAGTGTAGATGGGACATGTTGGTCCGAGTGGGCAAGTTTGGTCGAAGGGCCTGTTTCCACACTGTAGGATTCTATGACCCTCTCTGTGGCTTGAGACATTCAAGTTGTCCACAACTTCTTCCTGCAACTTAACTGATTCAGTCTGGTTCGATGAACTCCATCTGAGTGATGAACAAACACTAAGGCCTTTGTGGGTGAGAGGCCCTTCAGTAAAGGGTCTACTGACCTGAGGTTAACTGCTCTGTTTCTACTATCAGTTCTCTGGACATTTATCTGCTGAAGAAGGATCCCAACCCAAAACGGCTCCTATCCATGTTCTCCAGAGATGCTGCCTGACCCTCTGAGTTACTCCAGCACTCGGTGTCCACCTTGATCGGCTCCTAAGGACCAGAGCTGCCTCTGCTGCTGTTCAGCTGAAACAAATCAACAATAATTTGTCTACCATTGGAGGTCTTCCATTGAAGCAATCATGAGTGCAATTGTAGGTTGCTTCTTCCTGGGACTGAGTGTTCTCTATCTTGACCAATATGGACCAGAAGTAAATAATAATTATTTTTTTTTAATAAATATTTTTACTAGAAGCAAACATATTATGGTAAAGTATAGTTACATATTATAGTAAAAAACATTTCATATACATCAATCATACAATTATTAAAATGTTCAATTGTCGATGATTCTGCTTTAGTGTTTTTTTATATAGATAGAAAGAGAAAACAAGAATTACAAATATCGAAAATGAGAAAAAGTGGAATGAATTATTAATAACACAACATTGGAGATGTTGGCCTTCCCACCAGCAAGTAAATTATAAGTAATCTGAACGACAGTCCATGTTTTTGCTTCTCAACCCCTCACTGTTTTCAGCAGTCTCTTTGTATTCTAGCGTCAGAGAGTGAACTTCTTCCTTGTCCCGTCTCCACGTTGGGTTTAAAGCTGTCTTGCCAATGTGTGGTCTTGTTTTGTTATGTTATTCTATCCACTTTAAGAACACCCTGTATTTCCCTTGTAAGAACACTGTGTCTCTTTCCTTTTTAAAGACACCTGTGTGTAGATGTGAATATGTGCTGTATGCTGCAGGGAAACAAAGAGGCAGAGTAACCGATCCCATTTTGTGAAGCAGCAATATGTGCTTTTAATCGCCATTAAAGGAGCTAGGTTTATTGTAATGAATAGTGGGGTGACTAAAATGATGCACGACTGTGCGATGGGAAGAAGTGATTTGACTTTGTGAAGCTGCAGAACACATTTAAATGTTTAAGAAGGAACTGCAGATGCTGGAGAATCGAAGGTACACAAAAAAGCTGGAGAAACTCAGCGGGTGCAGCAGCATCTATGGAGCGAAGGAAATGGGCAACGAACACATTTAAATGTTTGGTTCTCTGACCACATGAGTATCCATAGCCTGTCCCTAACTGCTGGGGATAAACTGCTTTTGCTGGACTGCCCGGGTCTATCTGGTGAAGGCAGTGGCCGCAAGGTGCTAATGGAGAGGTGGTTTCACCATTTAGACTCAGTGATGATGAAGGACCAGTGATTCATTTCTACATTGAAATATTGTGCAACTTTAAGGGGAAGCTAAAGGGCCTGTCCCACCAGTATGTGACTCCATGCGGCAAGCGCAACCTAACGTGGTCGCTTGAGCGTACGGCCTCGCGGGGCTGGTCCCATTTCGATCGCCGGAGCCATATGGAGTTGTGCGGAGCTGGTCCCGACATCGCGTGGGGCTCCGAAAAATTGACCGTGTATAAAAATTCCGCAGCCTCCCGCATGGGTTTTCTCCGGGTGCTCCAGTTTTCCCCCACAACCCATAAAACGTGCAGGTTTGTAGGTTATTCCCAGTGTGTAGGATAGAACTAGTGTACAGTTTTGGTCTCCTAATTTGAGGAAGGACATCCTTGTAATTGAGGCAGTGCAGCGTAGGTTCACGAGATTGATCCCTGGGATGGCGGGACTGTCATATGAGGAAAGATTGAAAAGACTAGGCTTGTATTCACTGGAGTTTAGAAGGATGAGGGGGATCTTATAGAAACATATAAAATTATAAAAGGACTGGACAAGTTAGACGCAGGAAAAATGTTCCCAATATTGGGCGAGTCCAGAACCAGGGGCCACAGTCTTAGAATAAAGGGGAGGCCATTTAAGGCTTGATGGACCAAAGTGTGTGTGTGTTCCACGTTGTGTCTCTGAGAGGAGTCATTTTCCTCGCAACTCCACAAAAGACGAATAGAGAAAAACTACACATGGAGTAGTCAAAACTAGTAGTAAAAACTACACAGGGATGTAATGCTGAGGCTCTATAAGGCACTGGTAAGGCTGCATTTGGAATCACGTGAGCAATTTTGGGGACCATATCTGAGGAAGTTTGTAAGAATGATCCCAGGAATGATTAGGTTAACCTTTGATGAGCGTTTGTCGGCACTGGTCCTGTCCCCGCTGGAGTTTAGAAGAATGAGGGGGGACCTCATTGAAACATACAGGCTTGGATCGAGTGGATGTGGAGAGGATGTTTTCACTAGTGAGAGTCTAGGACTAAAGGTCATAGCCTCAGAATTAAAGGATGTTCCTTTAGGAAGGAGATGAGGAGAAATGTCTTTAGTCAGAGGGTGGTGAATCTGTGGAATTCTTTGCCACAGAAGGCTGTGGAGGCTGTCAGTGGATATTTTTAAGGCAGAGATAGATAGATTCTTGATTAGTACAGTATTAGTCAGTGGTTATGGGGAGAAGACAGGAGAATGGGGTTAGGAGGGAGTGGTAGATCAGCCATGATTGAATTGTGGAATAGACTTGATGGGCCGAATTACCTAATTCTACTCCTATCACTTATGACATGACTTAAGGAAGAGCACTATTCCTAAACTTTAGATATTAGACTATGGAAAAACTGGCCCTTCGGCCCACCGAGTCCACGCCGACCAGCGATCACCAGCATTATCCCATACACTGAGGACAATTCTTCCAATTTTACCAAAGCCAATGAATCCACAATCTTGCGCATTTTTAGAGTGTGGGATGAAACTGGAGCATCGGGAGAAAACCCACACGGTCACAGGGTGAACGTGCAAACTCCGTACAGACAGAACCTGTAGTCAGGATCGAACCCGGATTCCTGGCGCTGTAAGGCAGCAACTCTACTGCTGTGCTGCCAAGGCAAGAAGCTGATCTTATAGAAACTTACAAAATTCTTAAGGGGTTGGACAGGCTAGATGCAGGAAGATTGTTCCCGATGTTAGGGAAGTCCAGGACAAGGGGTCACAGCTTAAGGATAAGGGGGAAATCCTTTTTAAAACCGAGATGAGAAGAACTTTTTTCACACAGAGAGTGGTGAATCTCTGGAACTCTCTGCCACAGAGGGTAGTTGAGGCCAGTTCATTGGCTATATTTAAGAGGGAGTTAGATGTGGCCCTTGTGGCTAAGGGGATCAGGGGTATGGAGAGAAGGCAGGTACGGGATACTGAGTTGGATGATCACCCATGATCATATTGAATGGCGGTGCAGGCTCGAAGGGCCGAATGGCCTACTCCTGCACCTAATATCAATGTTTCTATGTTCTATGTTTCTATGATCTGCCGATCACATATCACCCAAGCCTTGGTCAAACAAAAGGACAAATTCTGCAAGGAAACCGGAACGTAAACAAGCACCTCGATTTCTCTCTGGTGAAACATTTTCTACTTTTTCAAACAGCTAAGAATAGACTTTGCCGTTTGTCGCTCGTGGGAGAACGGCCAAAAATAACAACAGTAATTATAAACCACAATGTTCGTGCACAGTTCTTCTGATTTTCAATTTTTATCTCCTGAATTTAGGTCAGAAAGTCACAGTAAGCATTTGCATTCAAAGTGAAAATGAACCAAAAGAATCAGGTAGCATCAGATCTAAATCTGTTTAATCAACGATTTAATTTTGGAGGTAATGTCTAAAATGCAGTAATTCTGATCGTACAAATGATTATACCAAGAAAAGTGGATTAGTTTCCTCATGTGGACTCACTACACAGCTTTGTTTAGATGTCACCAGTCGATGCATTGGGCAAAAGTGGTCCTTCAATGAATGGGCCAGAGCAGAGCAAGAAGGGAAAAGGCGTTACAAAAAGCAGCTTGCTGGTGATATTTTAGTTTAGTTTAGTTTCGAGATATAGCACCGAAACAGACTCATCGGCCCTCCGAGTCCGCGCCAACCAGCGATCCCATACTAATGGGCCCGTCCCACTTAGGCAATTTTTTAGGTGACTACGGGCGACTAGGCTGGTTGCCGGGGTGTAGTCATGAGTCGTCTCCTCAGTCGCCCAAAAAATCGTAGCGTCTTTCTGGTCGCCGCTGGATTTTCAACGTTGAACGTTTTTCGGCGACATTGACCGTGGCCTCCACGTCCATCTGATGAATCCCACAGATTCACCAACCTCTGACTAAAAGGAATTCCTCCTCATCTCCCTTCAAAAGGTACGTCCTTTTATTCTGAGGCTACGGCCTCTGGTCCTAGACTTCTCCCACTAGTGGAAACGTTGATCCCAGTTCTCTGGCACTGTAAGGCAGCAGCTCTGCTCCTATAGAGCCATATAGTGTGGAATCAGGCCCTTTGGCTCAACCTGACCACGCCCACCAATATGCCCTCTATGCTTGTCCCACCTGCCTGCATTTGGCCGATATCCCGGTAACCTATACAATTTACCTACCTGTCCAAATGTTTCTTAAATGGTGTGATAGTACCTGCCTCAAATTGCAACTGTAAATTCAAGGCGGCACGGCTGGGCAGCGGTAGAGTTGCTGCCTCGGGTTCAGTCCTGAATATGGGTGCTTGTCTGTACGTTCTCCTTATGACCACATCGGTTTTCTCCCACACTCTAAACATTTGCAGGTTTGTTAGTCAATTGGCTTTGGGTAAAATTGTAAATTGTCCTTGGTGTGTAGGAAAGCGCTAATGTACGGGGTTGGCGCGGACTCGGTGAGCCAAGGGGGCCTATTTCCGCGCTGTATCTCTAAAGTCTAAAGCAGGGGTCGGCAACCTTGTTCTGCATAGGGGCCAGGACGCATGTCTGTGAGCGGTTGGCGGGCCACATCTATCACGTGTACACATGGATCCCGCCCCGGGTGGCAGGGATCAAATCACATGTTCACAGAAGGTAGACAAAAATGCTGGAGAAACTCAGCAGGTGAGGCAGCCTCATGCAATCCTTGCAAGTCTCACGAGCTGAGATTCTCCAGCATTTTCGTCTACCTTCGATTTTTCCAGCATCTGCAGTTATTTCTTATAGGTGTTCACAGAAGGTGCGTGGCCGTGCTGGCGGCTTTGCGCAGGATGCGGTACAGCCAGAGCTCGGCGCTCGGCCGGATGATTACGGGGAAAAACATCCGCCCGTGGGCCGGATGATTTCAGGTTACGGTCCGTAGGTTGCGGACCCCTGGTCTAAAGTAAAGCCGTCAATAGTTCAGGTGTGGGAGTAGGGGAGGTGGTAGGAAGTTGGGGAGGTACACAATATGCACCCAGGTAACCTCCTGACACCCTTCAACAATACTATCATCCCACACCTCAGAGGATGCTTGCTGCAACTCCATCCCAATATCCCTGGGTCTAGTTTGTACATTAATGCACAAACAGTAACCAAAGTTAACAGAATTCTGAAACAGACAACGTTTTGGGTCGGGACCTTTCTTCAAACTGAGAAGGATCTGGCGGTTGGCGAGGGTCTAGAGGAGGAGAAGGGTCCCTGAATGATTGGGTTAACATATGATGAGCGTTTGACAGCCTATGGCAGCTCGTTCCATATATCTGCCACCCTTTGTGTAAAAAAGTGCCTCATGGGTTCCTATTAAATCTTTCCTCCCTCACCTTAAACCTCCGTTTTCTCGATTGCCCTACACTGGGTAAAAGACTCAGTGCATTTACCCTATGTATTCCTCCCATGATCATAAACACCTCTATAAGATCACCCCTCATCTTCCTGTGCTCCAAGGAATAAAGTCTCAACCTGCTCAACCTGTCCCTATAGTTCAGGCCCTCGAGTCCCAGCAACATCCTCGTAAGTTCCTCCTGCGATTCGCACATCTTGAGTGCCTTTCTTTTTTAATTACTTCACTATTGACAGCCATTCATTCAGAGACAGGGCCCTACATTCCTTCTGCCTTTCATTCTCCCTCCTCATTCAAAATACTGATGAAAACACACCACTAGGCTTCTTATATGGTGTAGTATCAGCCTGTAACTTAGTATCTCACCTCTGAAATTTCACCTCTTCTGTGACAAGTATTTAAATGCAGCTTGTTGATTTGATATGGAGAGGATGTTTCCACTAGTGGGAGTGTCTAGGACCAGAGAACACAGCCGCAGAATAAATGGACGTACCTTTAGAAAGGCGATGAGGAGCAATGTCTTTAGCCAGAGAGTGGTGAATCTGTGGAATTCATCGCCACAGTTGGCTGTGGAGGCCAAGTCAATGGGTACTTTTGAAGTGGAGGTTGACAGATTCTTGATTAGTAGGTGTGTCAAAGGTTACGGGGAGAAGGCAGGAGAATGTGATTTGAAAGGGCAAGATAGATCAGCCATGATTGAATATGGGAGTAGACTCGATGTGCTGAACGGCCTTATTCCGCTCCTATTAACTTATTATAGGTATGGATAGGGTCGTTTGCAAGAAACGTTTTCCCCAAGCAGATAAAACAAGGGAACATAGATTTTGGGTAAGGGGGAAAGGATTCAGGGGGGATACACAGGTGACCTTATTTATCCAGAAAATGGTAAGGAACTGGAATGCAGTGTCTGAAAGAATAGTTGAAGCTGGGATGCTGACTGCATTTAAGAAGCTTGTAGGCAAATGCTTGAATTACTTAGGCATAGAAGGAGATAGGATTAATATGGATGGGCGCTAAATGGTCGGACTGGACAAGCTGGGCCGAATGGCCTGTTTCCATGCTGTATGATCCCTTTGCTCTGTGACTGTCACCAATGGACAAAAGTTATTTCTATTAATCATTAATCACTTGGGCAGTAGTTTTGTCTGGGGCTGCAGATTATGGGCTGAAGTACAAAATCATGAGACAAATAGATCGGGTAGACGCACAGAATCCCTTGCCTATAGTAGTGGAATCGAGAACCAGAGGGCATAGGTTTAAGATGAGAGAGGAAAGATTTAATAAGAATCTGAGTGGTAACCTTTTCGCACAAAAGGTGTCACAGTCTGCCCTCTCCTCATTCTCATCCACTTCACCTCCCAGTACTTTTCCACCGGTCCCTCCTTCTCCTCGCCTGCCACTCCCCTCTCATCAGCCCAACTCTCCTCACCTGTTGCACTCAGTTGCCTCTGATCACCAATGAACCCGGTATATAGACTCTCCTCACCGGTCACACAGTGCCAGATTGGTCTCAGCGTTCATGCAAGACTCTCCAGCGATTTCCCGACTACCTACACGGATTCGAACCTGCCTTCCCCTGACCATTCCGTCCTGTCGTCTTCCCGGAGATCACCTCAGCCTTCTGTCCCCGACCACGGCCTTCGTCCCGTACCTCCTGGTTTCTGTCTGCCTCTCTCCTGGGCTGTTTGGTGTATCCCTGCAACGGCTCCTCGACTTCCTGCCTGGCTTCGACTCTCCTTTCGTCTGTCCCTCGCTGGTTTGTTTGCATCGTGTGTTGGATCTCCTGGTTACCGGACCTTCCGCTACCCAGACTACGTCTCCTGCCTGTCCCTCTTCGGAACCCTCGCTCAATCCTGAGCCTCTGTGTGAGTACGGTGTACCCATTCCTGTGTTACTACTCTGTGCTGCTATTGGGTCCAAGCTATACCCGTTACAAAAGGTTTCCATGCGCCCACAAAATAGTGGGTGTATGGAACGAGGGTGTATGGCGGAGGAGGTGGTTGCAGTTGGTACTATTGCAATGTTTAAGAAACATTTAGACAGGTACATGGATACGACAGGTTTAGAGGGATATTGGCTGAACACAGGCAGGTGGGACTAGTGTGGATGGGACATGTTGGTCGGAAGGACCTGTTTCCAGGCTGTATGACTGCATGACTAAGGCCAACTCGAAGATTTTGAAGGCAAGATCTAGGCTGATGAACTGCGGGAACATTGCAGTCACAGATGTGAATGGATTGGTAGGCACAATAGATTTTAAGAGCAAGAGAGTTAACTTCCAGTGTAAAACACAAAGTGCTGGGGTAACTCAGCGGGGCAGGAACGGGTTGGCGACGTTTTGGGTCAGGACCTTTCTTCGGACGGGAGGAGTAGCGGGGAGCAAGCTGGGGAAAGGGAGGTGAGGGCAGCACGAAGCCTGGTGAGAGATCGGTGGATGGAGCGGGTGAGGCGGTGGAGAGTCTGTTGATTGGCAAATGGGTGAGTAACCCTTGTGTCCTGGTTCATGCGACAGGCCAGTTTCTGGACTCTGTCACATTGCTGTTATTGGGAGCCTCCTGTGCTTAAGCTGTTGGTGATGCTTCCACCATCACAATGGTGCTGGTGCTAAATATATATTATGCTGCCATAAAAAGATTGTGATATCATAAGGCAGAGAGTGGTGGTATATAAACACGTGACTTACTTTTATACTTTAATGCAATTCCTTTCATTCTTTTCTGCTGACATATAAATGCAGCACAAGCCTGTGTTCAGACCTACCCTTATCAGACGGCAATGTTTGCATCCGACGAAGTCCTCTCTTCATTGCAAAAAACTCAAGTAGTTAAACTTCCGGGAATGTGAGTTTATTCTGGAAAATTACGTTCTGTTGACCAGCCAATCAGTTTAGTGGCTGATTTCCAAGTCATCTGGAATCGGGGACATACAGATCCTTAAAGATTTTACTCTTGGCTTCTGCGCTAATGACCTATCTGCTCTCACTTCCAGCCTGGAGACTTGAGCCTGTTTTCATTGCCCCGTAAGTCTTGCCTCGGAGTAATCAAACTAGAGACATCACAGCTCCCTCCACTTTAGAAGCACGATAAATATATCAAGTGAAAGATGATCTAATCAAACTAAAATATAAACTGAAAGTCCGAACAAAAATAAGCTGCTCACTAAAAATTGAATCTTAATGTTATTAACAATGTTTGTTAAAGAAAGAACTGCAGATGCTGGAAAAATTGCAGGTAGACAAAAATGCTGGAGAAACTCAGCGGGTGAGGCAGCATCTATGGAGCGAAGGAATAGGCGACGTTTAGGGTCGAGACACTTCTTCATTCCTTCGCTCCATAGATGCTGCCTCACCTGCTGAGTTTCTCCAGCATTTTTGTCTAACTAAATTTGTTAGTTGTATTGTGTCTTTCGATGGTACCTACTGGGTGGGAAAGGCTCGGGGTCAGATATGTGCAGGGGTGAGGAGGGAAAGATTTAATAGGAGCCTGAAGGGCAACCTTTTTATACAAAGGGTGGTAGGTTTATGAAACATGCTGCCGGTGGAGATAGTTCAGGCAGGTACTATCATAACGTTGAAGAGACATTTGGCCATGTACATGGATAGGACAGGTTTAGGGCGTTATGGTCCAAGTGCAAGCAGATGGGACTAGTGTTAACAATCCCATTCTAAACAACTGCCCTCATATTCCATCACTCATCTGCTCACAAGAGATTTACAGCAGCCAATTTAAAAAAAACAAAAAACATTTGGACAGGTTCATAGGGAAGATAGAAACATAGGAGGTGCAAGAGTAGGCCATTTTCGAGCACCGGATCATATGGGCCAAACCTGCTGAGACAAGGGCCACATCTAACTCCCTCTTAAATATAGCAACTCAACTACCCTCTGTGTTCCAGAGACTCTCTGTGGGAAAAAAGCATCTCGGTTTTAAAGGATTTCCCCTTTATCCTTAAGCACCCCTTGTCTCTGGACTTCCCTAACATGGGGGAACAATCTTCCTGCATCTAGCCTGTCCAACCCCTTAAGAATTTTGTAAGTTTCTATAAGATCCCCTCTCAATCTTCTAAACTTTAGAGAGTATAAACCAAGTCTATCCAGTCTTTCTTTGACAGTCCTGACATCCCAGGAATCAGTCTGGTGAACCTTCTCTGCACTCCCTCTATGGCAATAATGTCCTTCCTCAGATTTGGAGACCAAAACTGTACGCAATACTCCAGGTGTGGTCTCACCAAGACCCTGTACAACTGCAGTAGAACCTCTCTGCTCCTATCCTCAAATCCTTTTGCAATGAAAGAGCTTTCTTTATGCTGCACCTGCATGTCACTGGTGTACCTGACACCCAGGTCTCGCTGCATCTCCCCCTTTCCCAATCGGCCACCATTTAGATAATAGTCTGCTTTCCTGTTTTTTCCACCAAAATGGATAACCTCACATTTATCCACATTATACTGCATCTGCCAAACATTTGCCCACTCACCCAGTTTAGAGTGATATGGGCCAAATGCAGACAGGTGCAACCAACTCAGATGGGGCATCTTGGTCAGCTCGGACAAGTTGGGCTGAAGTGGTGTACAAGTCCATGAATCTAGGACTCAATCAGCTTGCACCTCTTTGGAATATTGGAGGAAAACAGAGCACATGGAGGAAATCCACTGAACGTGCAGACCTGACAGAGACGGCACCGGAGGTCAGGACTCAACCTGGGTTAATGAGGTGGTAGTTCTACTGACTATGCCATTGCAACTCCCAAACGTAATTGACGGCACAGTGGTGTAGCGTAGCAGGTGGAGCTGCTGCCTCACAGCGCCAGTGACCTGCGTTCAACCCTGACCTTGGACGCTGTCGAGACATTCTCCCTGTATTTCTTCCGGGTGCTCCCGTTTCCTCCCACATCCCAATGACTAGCGGCTTCGTAAGGTTAATTGGCCTCCGAGTGGGTAGGGAGTGTACAGAACTAAATCAAGAACCAGGGGCAGGCAGGTTCTTGATTAGTAACAGCGTCAAAGGTTACAGGGTTAAGACGGGAGAATGGGGTTGAGAGGAAAAGGTAGACCAGCTATGATTGAATGGCAGAGTAGACTCAATGGGCCGAATGGCCTAAATCTGCTCCTTTGACTCACGAACATGAACTTATGAATTAGCGTGTGAATGGATGGCCAATGACTGGTGTGGACTCAGTGGGCTGAAGGGCCAGTGTCTATATGCTGTATCTGTAAACTAATTGCCTCAAAATAAAAGTTGTTACAGACCCTCTGTATCCCCAAGGTTTGGGTTGTGAGAGATGAATTCTGTGAGATTTGCAGCACAAAATCATGGATGCTGGAAGATTTACAACACAGTAAAAAGGCATTTGACCTAATGTGCCTGTACTGGCTGAGAAAGAGCTAGCCAGACAAAGCCACCTCCCAGCACTTGATCCATGGCTCTGTGTGTCATCATTCATCCAGTGCACATTCAACTCTTCCATTCTTTCAGACTGAAACGTCCAAAGTTGACAAAGTTACTCTTCATCGCCCTTTAAATCTTCATCCAATTACTTTAAATCTATGTCCCCTGGTTTGTAACCAACCAGGGAAATGAGTCCTGCTCTTAGATTCCAGAGTCCGCAACTCCAGTTTGTGCAATCTTCCTCAAAGCTACAACCTCCCAGACATTCAACATCCTCGGAAAACGTCTCGGCACCCGTCCCAGCCCCATCTCAATGTTCCTGCAAGGTGAGGGTGTGACCTGTACACAGTAACAGAGTTGTGGGCAATCTAACATCACATAGAATTTAGAACAGTGCAGCACAGGAACGGGGCCCTTTGGCCTACAATGTCCATGCATGACATGTTGCCAAGTTAGTCTTCTCCATCTGCGCGTTCCATATCCCAAGTCAAGTCAAGAGAGTTTATTGTCATGTGTCCCAGATAGGACAATGAAATTCTTGCTTTTGCAGCAGCACAACAGAATATCGTAAGCATAAATACAGAACAGTTCAGTTCAATATACACATAAATAAGCAGATAAAGTGCAATAGGCTGTTACAGTTCAGAGTCTGCTTGTTGGCTTAGAGGGCCACATCTAACTCCCTCTTAAATATAGCCAATGATGGCTGTGGGAGGAAGATTCAAGCTGAAAAAAGTCCCTTGGTTTTGAACTTAAGCTGTGACCCCTTGTAACAGAACAATCTCTTCCTGCATCTAGCCTGTCCAACCCCTTAAGAATTTTGTAAGTTTCTATAAGATCCCCTCTCAATCTTCTAAATTCTACAGAGTATAAACCAAGTCTATCCAGTCTTTCTTCATAAGATAAAGTGCAATAGGCTGTTGCAGTTCAGAGTCTGCTTGTTGGCGAGTTTAATAGCCTGATGGCTGTGGGGAAGAAGCTGTCCCTGAACCTGGATGTAACAGATTTCAGCTCGATGGTAGCGGAGAGATGAGTGTGTGGCCAGGATGGTGTGGGTCCTTGATGATGTCGGCTGCCTTTTTGAGGCAGCGACTGGGATAGATCCCTTCGATGGTGGGGAGGTCAGAGCCGATGATGGACTGGGCAGTGGTCACAACTTCCTGCATCCTTTTCCGCTCCTGGAACCTCAGGTTGCCGAACCAAGCCACGATGCAACCAGTCAGCATGCTCTCTACTGTGCACCTGTAGAAGTTTGAGAGAGTCCCTCCATTCAAAGAACAGCCTACAGGCTAAAACTACAGCCTCCAAATAAGCTCTGAACTTCATGGATTTGAGGACATTGCTTTGGTTTTTTTATTTAAATCTTTTTATTTGAATTTCACGGCAATTTGCATACATACAATGATAACAGACAGTGACAGTCAAGGCATAATTGTGCAACAGTATGTAAGCGACCCTCAAAGCCCTTGCCCTTACCCACCTTCAACCCTCCTGAATCAGGTCGGAACCAAACGGGGACAAACAACACTCACACACGTACACATCCACACAAATATGGTAAGGTAAACGAAACAAAGTACTAAAAAAAAAAAAAAAAAAAAGGGGGTCACAAAAAACAGTAAATAAGTAAGTAATTAAAAAAAAAAGGGGGGGGGGGGGGGGGTTAAGGGGAGAGCAGCTGCAGTAGAGCAGAACAATTGTGGAGAGCACTCAGTCCTCTTCCGAGTCTGTGGACAAGTTGAGAGAGTTAACAAGTTCCAAGAAAGGGTTCCATGTATCTAGGAATGTCTTGGTAGAGCCTTTGAGAGCGAACCTAAGTTTTTCAAGCTTTAAATTGTAAAGCACCTCCTTAATCCAGCGGGCGTATGTCGGGGGACAGGTGAGCCTCCAGTTAAGCAAGATCAGTCTCCGGGCTAACAAGGTTGTAAAAGCTAGAACCCGTTTCACCGCAACAGAGAGGTTGGTGTTGGGAGGGGTACCGAAAATGGCTGACAGTGGGTTTGGAGGAATAGTCTGGCCAAGCCACGATGCAACCAGTGCACCTGTAGAAGTTCGAGAGAGTCCCTCCATTCAAAGAACAGCCTACAGGCTAAAACTACAGCCTCCAAATAAGCTCTGAACATGGATTTGAGGACATTGCTTTTGTTTTTTTTGCACTATTATTGTCTGTTTGTTTTATGTGTGTGCACATTATGTATGTATGTGCACAGGGTTTGTATGTATGTTCATAATTCCAGCATCTACAGTTTTTTTTGTACCTATACTTGAAACACAGTTCACTGGCTGGAAAATGTTTTGTGAGTGGTGCTGAAATTGTGCAGAGCAGAAATGAAATCCAAGTTTAAAAAAAAATATATACACAAAATGTTGGAGTTACTCAGCAGGTCAAGCAGCATCTCCGTTTCAAGTCGGAACCTTTTTCAGAAAAAGGGTTTGTATTACTTTTCTTCGAAACTTCTGCCTGGACCGCTGAGTTACTCCAGCATTTTTGTGCCTATCTTCATTATAATGTTAATGCGTCTGCAGTTCCTTCCTACACGTCCAAGTTTTATTTACACTCCAGGAGTAGGAGTTTCACTATTGACTGCAGATGCTGGTTTAGAGAAAAAAAAAAGATACAAGGTGCTGGAGTAACTCAGCAGGTCAGGCAACATCTGTGAAGAACATGGATACACTAAAATGTAGAAACAAGGAACTGCAAGTGCTGAGTTACTCCAGCACCTTGTTTCTACATTTCACTGCTCCAATGTAAAATCCCCTCATGGTATGCCTACTTTGAAGAAGTTCTCTTCTCTCGATGGGAGTTCTGTGAGACTCTCTCTCGCTGCTCCTCATCTGCGATCAACCTAACCCTTGCCAGGCTTTGCCCTGCACTCCTCTCTTTTCAGCTTTCATCCCTAACCCAATCGGTATGAAGAAGGGTCTCGACCCCAAATGCCACCTATCTTCTCCAGAGACGCTGCCTGACCTGCTGAGCTATAGTTATGGAGTCTTTCAGCGTGGAAACGGGCCTTTTGGCCCATCTTGCCCACACCTGCTGCTAACATGTACCATCTACACTAGTCTCACCTGCCTGTGTTTGGCTCGTATCCCTCTAAACCTGCCCTATCCATTCATATACCTGTCTAAATGTTCCTTAAACGTTGCAATAGTACCGTTACACCATACACCCACCACCCTTGGTGTGAAAAAGTTACCTCTCAGGTGCATCTTAAATCTCCCCCACACCCCCCACACCTTAAGCCTAGGTCATCTGGTTTTTGATCCCTCTCGTCTGGGCAAATGTCTGTGTGCGTCTCCCCGATCTGGCAATTTTGAGTTACTCCAGCAGTTTGAGACTTTTTCTTCAGCGGTGACTTTCGCGTCCTCTCTGGTTGCCGGCTGCTGTCGCGGAGTTGAACTACGATGACCAGAATGCTTTCTGGAGCGTGGTTTGCGCAAGTTGCTGGCGTGTTCAGTCCCTTGGGCTCCGTTCCTCCCTCCCTCCCTTCCTTGACGCTATGCTGAGGCCACCCTATCCAGTGTGGCGGCCCACACCAGCCCCGCCCGCTGCCCAGGAAACTGTAGGTTGATGCTAATGCACTTGGCAAGATTCAAGAGAGACACAGAATTTACCAGCGGCCGCATAACACGCCGTGGGATGAACTTGTGTGTGGTTTGAGGGGAGGTGGGCGCCCGTTATATTCGCGGTACTCTTGCCCAAAGTGGATTTTAAACCTGAACGAAATCCTTGCACCATGTTACTCGTCTCCCAGAGAGTTGAGGCGCCGCGTATGGAGCAGCACATCTCGGTACGTAAAATACAATCTCAACTTGCCTGCCGGGGGGTTTTATTTGAAAAAATCTTCCGCACGGGCTTTCCCGGCGGTCGGGTCGACCCGAGGGTTGACAGAGAGACAGACAGAGAGAGAGTGGGAGACATACTAGACCTCCAGCCTGTCTTAGTTAGAACCTCACTAACCGTTTGAGGGGTGATCTTAGATTGGACACAACGTTATAGGGCTGCGGATTCTCCGAATTAATCGGGGATAAGGAAGTTTGTCCTATGTAAAGCGTTATGATGCTCTAATAAAAAAATATAAAGCGCTGAGATCTTGGCTGTCCCTCCTCTTCCCCGGGAGATGTCCAGCTGACATTCACCAAATGTTGCGAAATGTGTGTGTGTGTGTATATGTTCCTGTTTTTGTCTATTGTGATCCATTTAGGCGCCTGGCACCTTTTAGTTAATCTGTGTAATTAATACTCTGTTAGCAGTTTCCGATTCACGGGTGAAGCTGGGAGAGAGAAGAAGGAGTCTGATTTATCCGGGATTAGCCTTGACTGCACAGGGATTAAGGAGGATTTAAAATATATATTTTCTAAACTAGCAATAAACTCTTTTTTTTTTCACCCCTTGAGCATTGTTTTAGCGTTGTTCCTCTCTCCTCCCCCTCACCGTTCAGCCGTTATTTGGCAAATGCTGTGTTTTTTTTTCTAGATTTATATTTGTCAAAGGTCTTTTTCGACTGTGATGAACGAGTTTGAAAAGACAGTCCCGGGATTTCTGTTGTGTGTAACAACCCCCTCTTTGTCTCTCCTTATCAGTGGGGTATGATTCAGGCACTTGTCTAAGGCGGGGAGGTTACCTGAAAGAACCGCCCATTAAAAAGGATTTAAATGTCTTTTTAAAAAAGAATTAAGCCCTATCGTCAGTTTTAAATTCCCTGGCTCACTGGCGCGAAGCGTTGTTTTTTTTGTTGTTGTTGTCAAACTGAAGCGAGGTTTTATTTTGGTTTTTGCTCGGGGTTGCACGTATTTTACGTTTGGAGAAAGCATTTTGTGAACGTTCACAATATCTCCGGCTGTGAAGTTGGTTAAGACCGAGGCGCTTGCTCAGTTTCAATGGGATCATTAGCTAAGGTGAAAGACGGGATTAACTTCAGTTTGATTTCTCCAATGCAGATAATTTCCAGACGAGTAAATAATTATATTGCAGATGTTTTAGTAACCTCCAGAGCCTGTTAACCGCCGCGTTTCATCAGGACTTAATTGCAATATTTGGCATCGATTTTCCTTAACAGACCGGGTGAAGTGCGCAATAAATTAGGAAGGAGGGAGGGGGGTTGTTAGAAAGCAGGTCTATGATCATACATTCAACAACTTGTGCTTTTGGGAAGGGACAGCGGCAGAAATCCCCCCCACCCTTGCATTGAAAACGGGGTCGTTGTGTAAGCGGTCGGTGGTGAACTAATGGTATGAGTGCGGAGCGAGTTGACGGTAATTAAGTTTGGACGCTGATGGGAATGGGGGGAGCAGCGGAATTAAGTTGGGAAACTGATCACTTTTTCACTATTCATTCAACCATGTGACGGCAGCCTTCCCTCTATCGGGAGGCGATTTCTTGAGCACAAAGTCACATTTACTACAGTACCGAGTTGCCTCTCGTCTCCTCTACAAACCACGCGGAGGCCAACTCCCAACGATGAACTGTAAAGCTAAATAACAAAAGGAGGGAGGGAGGGGACAAAAACGCGAGGCAGTGTTTGGGGGAAGAAAAAAAACACCATTCGCCTGCTTCTCGGCGTTGGCTGCCGGTTTGTTTTGAGCCACAGACTAGGCACACGGAGCGCTTTGATCTCCGCGGTCATTTAAATCCACTTTCTTTTTTGAAAGAAAATGATTTGTAAGATGTTTTAATTATTTAGAAGCAACCTCGCTGCTGCCGTGTAATATGCTGCTTGCTGTTGGGGAGGGGTGAAGGCGAAAGTGATCTGAACTCAGCAAGAACAGGAGGACACTGTGTCCCAGAGACATTTACTGTGATCGTTTGTTTATTGTATCCATTTAAAAGTGGGCAGCTTTTTTATTTAATTTAACCGGCGCTTGAAATCAATAGCGAGATTTTCGAGCTGTAGGCAGTCCTCGCAGAGCAGAGAAAGGGAAAAAATAATAAATCCAAGGGGTGCTTTATATATATTTTTTTGAGAGAAAGGGAGCAGGCAGTTTCTCCCCCATCTCCCTCTGTTTCCCTCTCCCTCTCTATTACTGGTTTGTTTTTCAGTGGAAGGGGGCCGCTGTGTCTCTCCCTCCCTCCCCTGTCCGGCACGCAGCGAAGCCAAGTTTCTGACCCGGTGGCTGCAGATAATGCGAGGCCATTCGCGGTGAAAGAGTCGAGATGACTTTAAACCCAAGTGACCAGCTGCCAGTGAGTTAGCCGAGAAGAAAGGGAGCGGAAAAATAAAACGCAAGAGCTGATGGAAAAGTGGGAGCGAGGATCTTCTGGTTGGGGGGGGTGTCTGTCTTTTGGGAGGAGTGCGTGGGTAGCACCCGTCCACTGAGCGTACAGCTCCAATTTAGGAAGCATGACTTCTTCTTTCAAGAAAAAAAAAAGCTGTAATGTTTTCCCGCTGACGTGCATGGCGATTGTGTGGGCTGAAAAACATCATTGATCTTCTAAATGCATTAGGCGGAAGTATATTTCCACTGTTGCTTAGCTATGATCAACAAATAGGCAGGAAAGTCAATATTTCCCCTTGTTTGTCTGCCGTCTTGCGTCCACCCAATTGCAATTGGGTTTTAGCTCCTTGTGTGATGGGGACATTGGCTTTATTTTTAATCAAAAAAGAAAGAAATTCAGCAATAACTTTAACGATTCTTCCACGGATCAGTAGTGACTGCAACACGCCCCCCGCGGCCGAAGTTTGGGAAATGTAATGACCAGCTTGTTAAGAGATGTACACTTCTTTCTCGCTCTGTTGCACAGGGCGTGGAGTGTGTGTTATCTGTGCAGTTAAAGGGTTCGAGTCCAGAAAGATGGACGAATAACGTCCCACCTTCATCTCTTTTCCTTGGCGTTTGCTCGGGTTCCCTCCACGTTTCTAGGTTTTCCCAGTCTCCCAGTACAGCTGCGGTCGCCACTATAGGACGCTGCCCCCGGCTGCATCTTGCAATCGATTCATTTTAGTGGCAGTTCTTGCTTTGCCATTATTGAGATTTATTCTGCCTCTCAAAAGATTTTCTTATGGAAAGGATCCCATAATGTCATCGATCGAACGGTGGGCGTTGGGACAATATTCTACACTGAAGGCGCTGTTTTAATACAAATAGTCACCGTTTTCTGGGAATGTCATAGTCACGCTAAGGTCAGAGCCAGCTGAATTTTATTTGTAGTCTTTTTTTTCTATCCTTCATTTCCTATTACTCGTTTGGTTAAGAGAGTCATTGGTGTTTAATTGTCAGATGTACCGAAAAGGGAACGGTGAATTTCTTACTTGCAGCAGCAAAACGGGTCCTAGTCATAGTATCATAAATTGTGCAAACGGACCATTCGGCCCAACTTGCTCACGCCGACCAACTAGTCCCACCTACCTTATCCCTCTAAACCTGTCCTATTCGTGTACCTATCTAAATGTTTCTTAAACATTGTGATGGTACCTACCTCGTCTGGAATCTTGTTCGATACACCCACCACCTTGTGTGTGAAAAAGTTACCTCTAGGATTCCTATTCAACCGTTTGCCCCTCGGCTTCAACCTATGTCCTCTGGTTCTTGATTGCCCTACTCTGGGCAAGAGATTCTGTGTGTCTATTCGACCTATTGGTCTCATGATGTTGTACACCTCTGCAAGATCACCCCTCATCCTTCTGCGCCCCAAGGAATAGAGGCTCAGCCTGCTCCACCTCTTCCTATAGCTCAGACCCTCTAGTGCTGACAACATCCTCGTAAATCATCTCTGCACCCTTTCCGGCTTGACAACATCTTTCATATAACACGGTGACCAGAACTGAACACAATACTCTAAATGTGGCCTCACCAACATTTTATATAACTGCAACATGACCTCCCATCTTCTCTACTCGGTCTTATGGCAATTCCATCCAGAAACAAGAGTAGTATAGTTAGCAAACTGGCACAACTGTGGCTGAACAACCAACTCTTTGCTAGCTAGCCAAACATGGTGAAAGACGTATCATTATCATTACTGACATTGATCTCTGGGTTACTTGATCAGGCAACTACTGAGTCAATGTCAATGGAATGGCCTACACTACCCACCTATCCACAGGTGTGTAGGAAGGAACTGCAGATGCTGGTTTAAACCGAAGTTAGACACAATATGCTGGAGTAACCTAAGCAGGCAGTATCTCTGGAGAGAAGGAATGGGTGACGTCTCCCATTACTTCTCTCCAGAGATGCTGCCTGCCCCGTTGAGTTACTCCAGCACTTTGTGTTACACTCCACAGTTGCCGCAGAATTCTATTAGACTGCTTTTTGGATTCCATTCACCGACCTTCCTCGTTGACTTCCTCTGCCTCTGTTTCCTTCCATTATCATCTGGCAGATTAAATTCCCTGTTCCATTGTTGCATAAATCCCAAATCCGAACTGTGTCGAGGAAAGTGCATTCCACTAAACTTCATTGCTCACGGCAGCGTGTATCATACATTAGACGCTGGTATTCCACAAATGTAATCAATTGGTTTGGCTGGCAGCAAATGTCTGAGTCCAAAGCGTTCCAGTTTCATTCCAGTGGAGGAAGAGTGTAAACTGGGATGACCTACTGAACTGTACTGTTTGAGCTGACCCCATTTTGATGAGGCGCTAAAACTAAGGGTGAAGTAAATGATTGCTGAGCATTATTTCCAAGGAGGACGGGAGTTTTCCCTGGTCTCCTTTGCCAAAGTCACTGGAACAAGTCATTTGGATGCTTGTGGAAGCTTGCTGCCAATTAGTTGCTTGTGTTGCCAGCCAGTGCACTTTACGAGTACTGCATGGGTTGTGAAGTACTGTGGGGCCTTTTAAGATTGTGAAAGGTACTCTACAGGTGCAAGCCATTTATCAGGAATGTTTATTATGGTTTGATTTTAGTTTCGGGATACAGCGTGGAAACAGGGCCGTGGATGCACCGAGTCCATGCTCACCATCAAATCACCCACTCGCACTAGTACAATGTTACCATACTTTCTCATCCACTCCCAGCACATTTTAGAGGCAATTTACAGAGGTCAATTAACCTACATATCTGCATGCTTTTGGGATCTGCGAGGAAACCGGAGCACCCGGAGGAATCCCACACAGTCACAGTGCAAACTCCGCACAGACAGCACCCAAGGTCGGGATCGAACCCGGGTTCTCTGCCACCATCAGGCAGAAGTTCTACCAGCTGCACCAAACATCTGGTGAAATCCTTGATGCTCTGGGTACCATGTGAGAGACGTCAATAAACCATCCACACATCAGCAGTGTTCCTCATCATCACTTTGTGATTTACACTCCAGCTTGTTGGCTGGAAGGAATGTCTAGAGGTGTCTGAGTGCAGTGGGTATGAAGGAACTGCAGGTTCTGGTTTACACCGAAGATAGTCACATAAATGCTGGAGTAACTCAGCGGGTGAGGCAGCATCTCTGGAGAAAAGGAATAGGTAACGTTTCAGGCCGAGACCCTTTTTCAGACAGAGTGCAACCGATGCAGCTGCAGCTCATGGCTGTGGTGCTTTGGGATCTGATGCCCACAATGGGGTGCGGAATATTTCCCTCTGGTGCCCTCTTGATGCCATCCTTTCTAGGTCCTGTCTTTGGTGAAAGGTTGCCAACTGACGTTTGTCTGAGTTTGAATTCAGTTGATTTCCAATCTATGCTCTAAATTGGACACAGTATAGTAAAAGCGATCTGTGTCACAAAGTTCATGATAGTTTAGATGTAGTTCGACAAATTAGGGATTACAGATGAAATGTATAGGAAGGAACTGCAGATGGTGGTTTAAACTGGAAATAGACACAAAAAGCTGGAGTAGCTCAGCGGGGCAGGCAACATCTCTGGAGAGAAGGAATGGGTGATGTTTCGGGTCGAGACCCTTTTTCAGATCAGAAGGGTATCGATACGAAACGTCACCCATTTCTTCTCTCCAGAGATGCTGCCCGTCCCGCTGAGTTACTCCAGCTTTTTGTGTCTATCTTAGGGATTGCAGTCAATCTTGTGAAGATGTTTCTGGGCTTGCAACAGTCATTTTGACTGCAAGTTGAGCCAGAAGTGTTCTTTCAGAGTCAATGTTGTATATTAGGTACACATAAATGCTGGAGAAACTCAGCGGGTGCAGCAGCATCTATGGAGCGAAGGAAATGGGTAACGTTTCGGGCCGAAACCCTTCTTCAGGCTGGATATTAGTCTTGTTGAGTTTCTGAAGTTCAAAACTGATAACGAAATATATTCTGAAACTGGTGTTAAGAAAATGAGTCGGGAAGTCATTTCAGCAATGGAGCAAATCTGATTCGTATGAAACCCTTTGAAGAGTAAAATTTGAGTTGTCTGAGTCTCTTCCACAAGGTAATGCTTACAAAATTGTGCAGAGTAATGACTTAATTTGGTCTTGAGCTGATTGATGTGGGAATTTACTGCCCCGTTCATTCCAATTGGTCTATTCTAGCTTTGGAAAGCTTGAAACCTAGGGGTGGTGCAACTGGTAGAGCCTCTGGCTCACAGCCCCAGAGACCCAGGTTCGATCCTGATCTCGGGTGCTGTCTTTGTAGAGTTTGCACATTCTCCCTATGACTGTGTGGGTCTCCTCTGGATGCTCCGGTTAATAAGTCGGCACAGCGGTAAAATTGCTGCCTTACAGTGCCAGAGACCCGGGTTTGATCCGAACCATGGGTGCTTGTCTGCATGGAGTTTGTAGGTTAATTGACGTAGTAACATTGACCTGTATGGGGAGCTCTGGTTTCCTCCCACACTCCAAAGCCGTACAGGTTTGTAGGTTAATTGGCTTGGCAAAATTGTAAGTTATCCCTAATGTGTGTCAGATAGTGCTAATGTGCGGGGATCGCTGGTTGGCGTGGATTCGGTGAGCTGAAGGGCATGTTTCCATGCGGTATCTCTAACCTAAGCTAAACATAAAATGCTGGCAATACTCAGCAGGTTAATTAGAAGACAGAGCCAATGTTTGGAATATTGCCTGAAGTTCTGGTCACCCCATTACAGGAAAGATGTGGAGGCTTTGGAAAGAGTTCAGAAGAGTTTTACCTGAATCCTGCCTGCGTTAGAGGGTATAAACTGCAAGGACAATTGGACAGTCTTGTATTGAATTTTCCTGGAATGTCAGAGGTTGAGGGGAGACTGCTGAATTGCTGTGATTTGTTATTATGGGTTTTGTGCAGAGTATTATGTTTACATATCTGTTCTGATGCTGCAAGGAAGAATTTCATTGTTCTGTTTTGGGACATATGACAAATAAAACGCTCTTGACTTGACTCTATCATGACCCGATAGAAGTGGGTAAGATTAAGAGAGGAATGGATAAAGGGCCTGTCCCACTTACGCGACCTTTACAGGCGACTGCCGGCACCCGTGATAGGTCGCCAAAATTGTCAACGTTGAAAATGCCGCTACGACTCTTTGGAGACCTCTCACAACCATAGGAGACCTCTCACAACCATAGGAGACCTCTCACAACCATAGGAGACCTCTCACAACCATAGGAGACCTCTCACAACCATAGGAGACCTCTCTCAACCATAGGAGACCTCTCACAACCATAGGAGACCTCTCACAACCATACAGGCGACCCCTGGCGACATGTTGCGGGTGACCTCTCACAACCATAGGAGACCTCTCACGATCATACACAGCCTGTATGGTTGTGAGAGATCTCATATGGTTGTGAGAGGTCTCCAAAGAGTCGTAGCGTCCTTCTGGTCACTGCTGAATTTTCAACATGTTGAAAATTTCGGCGACCTATTGCGGGTGCCGGCAGTCGCCTGTAAAGGTCACGTAAGTGGGACAGGCCGTTAAGGTAGACAGTCAGAACCTTTTCCCCAGGATGGAAGTATCACCTGCTAGAGGACACAGCTGCAAGGTGAGAGGGTTTAAAGGAGATGTGTGGGACGAGTACTTAGAATGTGCTGCCGGGAATGATGGTGGAGGAAGATAGGATGGTGGCATTGAAGAGATTTTTGTATCGGCACATGGATATGCAATGAATTGAGGGACATGGATTATGTGCAGGCAGAATATAGAGTTGGTCTTGGCATCATGTTCGGCACAGACCTTGTGGGTCTGAAGAGGGGTCTCGACCCAAAACGTCACCCATTCCTTCTCTCTCTACTTGACCCGCTGAGTTATTCCAGCGTTTTGTGTCAATCTTGTGGGTCTGAGGGCATGTTCCTGCCCTGTACTGTTCTCTGTCCCATTTTTCAAGTCAACGGACCTCCATTAGAAGCTGACACACTTCATGGTTCCACAGAGGCTGACTGCCACACTGAGTATTTGGGGCATTTTTATTCCAGGTTCCCCACATCTGCTGTATTTTAGCTTGAGATGCAGTAAAACCTGCCTGTCAAGAATGAATCCTCATGATGTGGATCTGCACAGTTAGGCACTGGCTGTGTAATGCATTCCCTCAAATGTGTGTGCAGAGGTAGTCTGAAATCCTTGTGTTCTCTTGAATGCCCCCCCCCCCCCTTCTCTCCTCCTCCACCCCATTTTACAAAAGCTAATGTGCTTCACAACACTGGCAAGGAGGCCGTCCTGTCACAACAGGGGTTAATCGAAATATACCGTGCGGAAAGTGTGTAGTCAGCTTGTTCTGTTTAACCAATGCCGTTTAAGTTAAATGGCAATTCTATTATTTTAAATCTTGTTTGAGCACACTTACAAGATAGGCTGATGTCAGTAGAAAAGATAGGTGTTTCCAGGGACAGATATAATGCAGGGAGCACGCGTAGACAAAGCCATATGTCACTTTGCTAGCAAGATAAATGATCGATGAACAGGGGCTGGTTACTATGGATCGCCATAATAAACCAGTTCCCTTGTCACCGAGGAGTAACCTTCGCAGCGTTGCTGACGTGCCGCCGGTTTTTTTTCCCCCCTTTGAGGTTGTAGAATTACAGACTAATATTTTGCCGGGGACGGAGTCCTGCTTTGATGCTCCTGACACACTGCACCCGGCCTTGAATCAATCAAGACAGAACAAATATGCAGGTTGCCTTGTTGCTTTCAAATCCTAAAATTGGTTTGCAAGCAAGCCATCTGCCGTGAGGATTTCCCACCTAACTTTTAACTTTAAAAAAAAAAAAAAAAAAAATTGTTTAAGGTAACATTTGTATGGATTAGCAGCACAAGAAAGGCTAATTCGCTTTGGGGGAAGCTTTTGAAATTCTTCCACTGAAGAACTAGCTGGCCTTTGGCAACCAGACTCAGGCTCTGAGCTGCAACAGTCCTTTCCTGACTGCTGCACCAATTGTGGTGCATTCTCATGGGGCGGCACAGCAGCAGAGCCGCTGCCTCACAGCGCCAAACACCCGGGTTCGATCCCGACCCCGGGCGCTGTCTGTGTGGAGTCTGCACGTGTGACCGCGGGGGTCGCCTCTGGTTTCCTCTCACATCCCAAAGATGTGCAGGTTTGCAGGTCCCTTGCAAAATTCCCCTTAAAGTGTGTGAAGTGGATGAGACAGTGGGATAGCAGGTGTTCATAAACTCGTGTTCATATGTGATAGGAGCAAAATTAGGCCATTCGGCCCATCAAGTCTATTCCACCATTCAATCGTGGCTAATCTGTCTCTCCCTCCTAACTACATTCTTATGCTTTCTCCTCATAACCTCTGACACTAGTTTTAATCAAGAATATATCTATCTATGCCTAAAAATATCTATTGACTTGGCATGAGCAGGTGATCGATGGTGGGCCGAAGGGCCTGTTTCTATGTTGTATCTCTAAACCAAACTTGACTCTATGCCTCTATAATCACAAGCAGGTGAGACTAGCATGGATGGACCATCTTGGTCGGCATGGGCAAGTTGGGTCGAAGGGCCTGGTTCCAAATTAAATTTCTAATTTATTGCAAATTACAAACTGAAAAAGGGTTACTCCAGCTTTTTGTGTCTATAATCTTCCGGACTCGACATTTAACACACAGAATAATATGTCATACAGTTCCTGTGACCTGTTTTCAAAATGTACTCACAAACGCATCTCTTGAAGTACACTTATATATATAAAACAAAAATCAGTGATGGTATTCCGTGATCAATAATGTCTCCCTAAATTCTGTCTGTAAGCACCAGATGACATTATTTTTTTTTTTAAGAAAAGAACATTTCTCAATAGCAAAAGACCAAGAGGTTTAAAGTTCGCAGCTCAAAAAATAGGGAGGTTGGATTATTTCTGGCGATTGTGTGCGATTTCCTCATTTGGACACACCAGATACATACATTTCTAGGTCAAATACTGTTACTATACTTATCTCGAACCTATTACTGGCACCGTATCTTTATTAGCACGCTGCTAATTGAATTACTGCCATGCGCACGTTGTGTGTTCGGAGCACTAGTTTTTTCCTTGAAGATAATTAGTTGAGAATGGCTCGTGGAAGTGTTGCTGATTAAATAACAGGAGATGTCACGTTGGAAAGATGTACCACGTGCCAAAGGTTAAGAAGAAATTGCCTTTGTCCCAGATTGAGGGAGAACGCCACATCCTCCGCGTACATTCATCCCGCTCTTAAGAAGTAAAAGCGCAAATATTGGGAATTGGCAGGCACGTGGATATGACGGGTTTAGATGGATATGGGTCAAGCACAGGCGGGTGGGCCTCGTGTAGATGGGGCATGTTGGTTGGTGTGGGCAAGTCGGGCCAAAGGGCCTGTTTCCACGCTGTGTTTTGACAGTGTTGACCAGTATCCGTTAAATCCAGGTCGACATTTCAGGTGTAACTAGATCCCTAACCTAAAGGATTTCTGCTTCCCGGCTCAGATGTCATAGAGTCATACAGCCTAGAAACAGGCACAACTTGCCTGCGTCGAACAACATGCCCCATCTACAATAGTCCCAGCTGTCCCTCGAAACCTGTCCTGTCCATGTACCTGTCCAAATGTATCTTAAATGTTATGATGTTATGTCTTGTCGTGCTTTGCCATTACGCCCTCATTAACTTGAATATATATTTAAAACGCAGCCTTAATTTAAATTTCGGGTTCTATCCGAATCACTTTGACTGTGGATATTCAATTATTAACATTGTCAGGATTTCCACTTCATTTACTTTGGACACTATCCATAAAAGGCTGTTGTTAATCCTCAATCCAGGATATATAAGACAAGACAAATGTAAACAATCACAAGAACAATTTAATTTTGTCCATGGGCCGGTAGTCAAACTCAGATGTGACCGTCTCCATTAGGAAATCCAGTCAATTGCCACAGATTCAATTCTCTGATCAACTTGTCAATAGGATGAGGTGCAGTCTCTTTTAATAAACATAGAACTGTACAGTGCAGGAACAGGCCCATCGTCCCACTATGCTGATGTGCCGAATATGATGTCAAGATAAACTAATCTCCTCTGCCTTCACATGCTTCATATCCCTCCATCCCCCACATATCCATGTGCTTCCTAAACACCACTGTGCTATCTGCCTCCATCAAGCACCCCTGGTAGCGGCTTCCAGACCCTACCACTCACTTCAAACTTGTCCCGCACATCTCCTTTACACTTGCCTCTCTCGCCTTAAGTGAGTGGTGAATCTCTGGAACTCTCTGCCACAGAGGGTAGTTGAGGCCAGTTCATTGGCTATATTTAAGAGGGAGTTAGATGTGGCCCTTGTGGCTAAGGGGATCAGGGGGTATGGAGAGGAGGCAGGTACAGGATACTGAGTTGGATGATCAGCCATGATCATATTGAATGGCGGTGCAGGCTCGAAGGGCCGAATGGCCTACTCCTACACCTAATTTCTATGTTTCTATGTTTCTAAAGCTATGCTCTCTGGTCTTTGACATTATGTATCTTATTCTTTCGCAGATTTTTCTCTTTTTTTGTTGACTGACTATAGGAAAGTAACCTGTTAACAAATATCAATTTCTAAGCGGGTTAAATGTATTGCATGTTCAAATGCAGCTGGGGGCATTTTTGATGTAAATCCTCCAATTGACAAAATCCAGCAGCATGGTTCATCCAGAAGTGTGACTGGTGGAAGAATGGAATTTAACTCTGATTCTGAAGTTTAATTCCAATGGAATTTAACTCCTTTCTCCATCGATGCTGCCTGATCTGCTGAGTTACTCCAGCACTTTGTGTCGTTTTTAAACTTGACATATGTTTAAGGTGAGAGGAGCGATCTTTTTCACAGAGTGTGGCGGGAATGTGGAACTAGCTGCCAGAGGAGGTAGATAGTTTAACAGCATTTAAAAGACACTTGAACAGGTGAACGCATAGGGAAGATTTGGCGAGAGATGGGGCAAATGCAGGCTTAGATGAGCCATCTTGGTCGACAGGGTGGGCCGAAGGGCCTGTTTCCATGCTGTACGACTATTACTCAGTCTATTGCTAAATCCTACCAAGGGATCTAATTTTTTTAAATCTCTTTCCAGTTCCATGATCACAAAAGATAGGCTAAAAAAAACGTATTGTCCAAATTGAGAATTAACCTGCTTCAGTTGATGTATGGAACATTTTTGGCAGTCTAAGGTTGGCAAGGAAAATAGTCTTCATAAAAACCCACCCAACAGAAGCTTTTAATTCCCCAACTCCTCTAATGTTTGTGGTGAAAAAAAACATCCTTGGATACCAAAATCCAAACTGGCAAGTTGGGAATGCATGCAGCAGTCGAACGGTGACTTAGTTAACAGAGCTGTAGCAGCGAGAGCAGCATACGGTTCTAATAAATCCAAATTGCTAGCCCATATTGTTTGTTTCTCCAGCTGCGGAAAGCCTATTACCGTTCCTTGATATGTCCCCGTGGTATCTCTAGTTTCCTCCAATTTTATTGTCACATGTGGGCCTGAAGGGGAAAGAAATCACGCCTCAATGTTGCAACAAAGATTTTCGCATTGTTTTTTGAAAACGGGAGATCAGTTAAATGATTAGATTTATATATCCAACCCGAAGTTCAGGCGCGTTGCTGAAATGAAGAATGTCAAAGCATTTCAAATGTATTAAACTACTGAAGCAGAACTCCCGTCTTCAGGAAATTATTATTTCAGTACTTGGCCAGATTAGGAAAAAAAACACTACCTTGATCTTTTGCAACAAAAAAAAAATGCACCCTCAAAGGCAATAGTTTTGAATTACATTTGCAAACCCTCCTTCCCTGTTAGAAATGGGTACAAAAGAGATCAGATGACAAGGATACAGATAATCTGCTGAATCTTTTAAAGGTGAATTTCTTTGAAGTAATTTGCAAGCACCTTACAGGCAAACCCGTGTAAACCCTGGTCGGTGGAGTTGATAGGTCTCCCTTTGGAAAAATGACCCAGACAGCTCCAAAACCATTATCCCAGGAAGATCGGTTAGTCATGGAATCATACAGCGTGGAATCGGGCCATCCGACCAACATGCCCCATCTACGCTAGTCCCACCTGTCTAAAGCTGTCCTATCCCTGTCCCTGACTAATTGTTTCTTAAAAGTTGCAATAGTTACTCTGGCAAAAAAAAATAAAAAAAATCGTAGAATAATCTCCCTTTTTCCCTGCAAAATCTCGACTTTGCACCTGATCGGGACACTCCAAGGCCAGAAAGATTTGTTATCCTCGTCCTTCTGCCGGGCTAACAAGAATCACATCTGCTATAAATCATTCAAGGTTTAAACTGGGTAGCAATTCAGTCATACAATGTGGAAATGAGCGGTGTACTCGTGCTTCACGTTTAGTGCATTCAACCTAATCCTCTGCGTTACAAGATACTTCGTTTAGTTTGACGAAACAGCTTGAAAACAGGCCCTTCGGCCCATCGAGTCCACTGATCACCCGTTCACACTAGTTCGACGTTATCCCACTTTCTCATCCACTCCCGAAACACTGAAGCCAATGTACAGAAGGCCAATTAACGTACAAACCCGCACGTCTTTGGGATGTGGGGAGCAAACGGGAGAAAACCCAGAGCGTGCAAACTCCACACGGGCAGCACCAGGAGTCAGCATCGAACCCGGTTCTCCTGCGCTAGGAAGCCAGCGGCTCTACCAGCTGCGCCAATGTGGCGCTCAGATGTGAATGTAAAATGCAGACCGCTGTTATCTGGTTAGCGTCTGATTACCACTAAAACGACGGGGGTGAGCAGCGAAGATGATGCTACACAGAAGGCAGATGTGGGATGGTGTTGGGCGCCTTTTGCAAGGATAAAGAGAATTGAATGGGGAAGACAGCGTGGGGCTGTTAGTTATGTGTCACTTGCACTTTCAGCTCCTTGCGTCCACCCCTCTTCTCCCCAGTCGGCTGTCTAATGGGATCTTTGCCTGCAGATTGCGTTGACCTACTTCGGATATGTCCCCTCAGGCTGTAAGAGTGCATTATCTGGAAATCAACAATGCAAACGGGCCTGGGCTGCTGCCGTTCGTTCATACACCACCTGAAAATAGAAACCACCGCTCCTTCTGAGAAAAAAAAAGTATTACTTCCAAATATTAAATGCAATGAAATCGGCAAAGAATATGTAATCGCAGTATTTCTCTCCCAATCGCTGCCATTCTGAACCTTTAGCTGGGGAATCTGAAGATCAATGCAGAGTCTTTCTGAGCTGGCGCCTCTGTCTGTATTAGGGGATTGTGAACGATTTGTCTACAAATACATCCACTCTTTGCTGACTCGGTTGGACTTAGTTTATGGAATTATCCTTAGATCTTTTTCGCTTTCAAAACGTGCAATCAATCTAGAACAAAGACCAATTGATTTAGGCCATATTAATCTTTCACACTGCAGCTTTTTAAACACTGGAACGTACACCCTTTTTCATGCTGGTTGGTGACTCGGGTTACGAAATGTTTGGCACTCACCCCCGTTCTTCGTGGAAGAGCCCTTGCTTTTGGAAAAAAAAAAGAAATCATTTTTTGCAGAGTTGCAGCCAGGTGGTGGAGATGCGTGTTTGCTTAGTGCGGGGATGTAAACTGGTTTTTAAGACTGAGTGTGGGGCACCGGCAGGGAGAGACCGGTCGGTCAACGCTGTGATCAATGGCCCTCTTGTAAACGAGATGTGACTCTGGCCGGAGTGACAACCCCTGCCTGCCATTGCCGGTATCACTTTTGGCAGATTTTCAAGGGGAAACAATGACAACGAGCTTGTGTGGCTGCTTTCAGTGAGATTTGCATTGGTTGCTGGGCCAATTAGGCGAACGTTTTTGGCAACCAGGAAACAAAAGATAACCAAGCGACTTCGTAGAATTTCAAGCATTTGGTTAACTTTTAACTTGTGCCGATTGAAATCTCTGTAGCGCCACTCGATTCCACTTTGTGTCTAGCATGTTGCCGCGAGTCCTGCCCTGGTTAGATTGCCCACAGGCTAATTAATATGTTGCATCCATAACTTTTAAGCTATTTGTTGCAATTGCGCGTCCGTTCAGTCGCTGTGATCTTTGATCTATCAAGATGAGAAAAATTCGCCAAGATTTCTGATCTTATCTTTGTGGCTTTTTCTGCTCCGCAAGCTAAACTATTGCCCGCTCTGTTTTATAAAACCTGTTAACATATGAAGGCAATGAACATGTGCTGTGATGTTTGATTAAACACGGCAGAATATAACGCGAGTGGGTTTATTTGGTTTGAGGCCGCTTGTCCAAACACAATGAAACGGCAGGCATGGGTTACAATGTTACCATGTTTGTTATTATTAAGCTATTATTTTCGTCTTGTGAGTTCAGAAGTTAGCTCAGCCACCCTCTTTCTTCCTGTATTGTGCTTTAAGGAGAGAATCCGCCGGTATTCCGCCCACACACAGGGATAGCAGAAAGTGAATCGAGAACCGTGTCAGTGAATCTATTTTTGCGATAAATACGGCTTGATAGATATCCAAGAGTGATCCATTAGTGTGTGTCTTTCTCACAAAAGGTCAATTTCAGCGTGGCAGGTGTTGCTTACAGAAAGGAAATTAAAATATTGTTTTGTTATTTAGTAACTTTTAATTTTATATACTTAGCTGGCTGTGGCATTGATTCTGTGTGGTGTGTGTGTTGTGTGTGTGTTTGTGCGTGCCTTTTGTGTGTGACAAAACTAGTATTCTGCTTTGGATCCAGCCCTGCGCACACTCACTGTGCTTTCTTTGTAAACTCAAACAAAGCTGAACGCTGTCATTGTTTTTTCCCCCCGGGTTCTCTTCTCTGTGATGTCGTGGCTGCAATAAAAGTGCCTTTGTTTCCTGCTCCAGTGTCGTTCAGTAACCAGTCCTTTCTTAATGCCTCGTTTCATCCCCCATTCATTTTCTCTCGGCCCCGGAATGCGGTGGAATCTCCATTTCAGCCGTGGGAGGGAGTTGCCAGATAAAACCCGGGATTGTTTATCAGTGTTAAACCGGGATACTTGTGGAAAACAGGCGAGTAAAGTGCGCTCATGTTGCTGCAGGATCACTGTTAACTCGCTGGACATGAGAGATGGGTGTCGCACTTTCTAGAGATGAACGGGATAGGCCTTCCACCTTTCCCCATTATCACTTCACTCTCAACCACAATCACTAGATAAAGTTATCTCCGTGCTGTTTGTTGAAGACTGATGAGTCCAAGTTGGCTGTTGCATTTCCTCTCTCACATATCGGCCATACCTAAAGTCCCACATTGTTGGTGAACTATTTTAAGTCCTCCTGAAGCACCAAATAAATGCAAGTCTGTCGTTAAAAGATAATGGTATCACTGTTTGAAGTTCTCACTGGGAATTTCCCTACAGTTCATCCTGAATGTGGGCTTTCTAGAATCCGCAACATTTCCGAGCTTGTTACAGAGAGGAAATGCGTGCGATGTACCTCAATCCTTTGTCTTGTTTGCAGTTCCATTTCGGGACATGAAATAAAGCATTAAAAAAAAAAAAAAAAGGAAATCAAGCATTTTGAGAATCCTTTTTCTCCCGAGATGTTGCCTGACCCGCTGAGTAGCTCCAGCATTTTGTGTCTGTCTTTGGTGCCCACCAGCATCTGCCGTTCCTTCCTACACTTGACTCTCTAACCCTCCGAGGCACTTGAGAACGTGGGCGATCTTGCCTCAAGATGCCATCAGTCAAGTCAAAGACCTGGGCTATGAGCATTGACTGAAGATTCAACACTGGAGTGAGCCTATGTTACACCAGCAGACAGCTTCATTTAATTGAAGCGTTGAGTTTATTTATAAGTATGTGCTTGCATACTCTGCATGTGTATACACATACCAGAACAAAACTGTTTTATTAATAAGTGATAGGCAAAGAAAGACTGGACTGTGCATAGTTGCATACAACGCCCTTCATCATTTCAGGATGTCCTAAAACATTTTACAAGACAATGCTTTACAAATTGTAGGGAAAATGACAGGATATTATTGAAAGGTAGAAGATTCTAAGGGGACACAAGGAACTACAGATGCTGGCGTCTTGAGCAAAAACTCAGCGGTCAGGCGGCATCTCTGGAGAACATTGGTTATGTGACATTTCGGGCTGGGACCCTTCTTCAGACTGATTGTAGTGGATGGTGGGGGGGGGGAAGAGAGAAAGCTGGAAGAGAGATGAAGGCAGGTTAAAGACTGGCAAGTGATAGATGGATACAATTGACAAAGGTTGATTAACAAATGGGTGGACAAAGGCCAGAAATATAAAGGAAACAAAAGATTGTGATATAAAGAGAGAAGAGGTGATGCCAGAGGAATGAATTAAGAACAGGGAGCATAGTATCAGAATAAAGGGTCACCTATTCTCTGACAGAAGGTTGATATGTGAAGGAATTTCCACTCTGAGAGAGCTGCCCATGTTTGGAGTTTTCTACTCTGGAGATTCAGTCATTGAATGTATTCAAGGCTGACATAAGTAGATTTTATGGACTATTGGGTTGTGCAAATTGTAACTGTAGCCAATGTTATTCATGGCCTTATTGAATGGTGGAGCTAGCTCAAGGGACTTGACCCTCGTAATGACTGGAGTAGCTGAGGTAGTTGAGGCTGGGACTAACCCAACGTTTTAAGAAACAGTTAGACAGGTACATGGATAGGGCAGGTTTGGAGGGATATGGACCAAGTACGCAGGCAAGTGGGACTAGTGTAGCTGGGACATTGTTGGCCGGTGTGGGCAAGTTTGGGCCGAAGGGTCTGTTTCCACACTGTATCACTCTATGACTATGAGTGTGGACTGGACGGAAAATGACACCAAGACATGGCACCTCTTTCATGCAGGATCAGTAGACAATTTCAGTACAATTGCTACTCAGGGATGTGCTTAGGTACAGCAATACTCTACTGGGCTGTTTGTAAGAAAATGATTTCACTGTGATTACACTTCATCTAGACAATAGGTGCAGGAGTAGGCCATTCGGCCCTTCGAGCCAGCACCGCCATTCAATGTGATCATGGTTGATCATCCCCAATCAGTACCCCGTTCCTGCCTTCTCCCCATATCCCCTGACTCCGCTATCTTTAAGAGTCCTATCTAGCTCTCCCTTGAAAGCATCCAGAGAACCGGCCTCCACCTGAGGCAGAGAATTCCATAGAGAAAAAGTGTTTACTCGTCTCCGTTCTAAATGGCTTACCCATTATTCTTAAACTGTGGCCCCTGGTTCTGGACTTCCCCCGACATCGGGAACATGTTTCCTGCCTCTAGCGTGTCCAAACCCTTAACAATCTTATATGTTTCAATAAGATATCCTCTCATCCTTCTAAACTCCAGAGTGTACAAGCCCAGCCGTTCCATTCTCTCAGCATATGCCAGTCCTGCCATCCCACCATCTAGTGCTGTTCCTAGTCTTGGTGTCCTTATTTATATACATACACACCCACACACAGACGCACACGCACACACTCAGCAATGTGATAATGGCCAGATAATCTGTTCAGTGACACTGAGAGATACATAAATATTGTCCTTAAAATACTGGCGTGGAGTGTTGGTGTCCGAGAGGAGAGGCGTGGCCCTGGTTTAATGTTACATTTGAGAGTTGACAGCTCTGATAATGCAGTGTTCTCACGTTGCTACACTGGTGTGTCAGGCCCAGAAGTTTTTATGCTCAAGTGCTTGGATTGTGGAACTTGAACTCCCAACCTTCTGACTTGAAAGGTGAAGGTATTACCACTGAGAAATCAAGATCTGAGGTGATTAAGTTTTGAGCTAAGTGATACTGACCATGACCTCTAACCCCATGGGTCTAGGCGACACAAAATCAGAGCACCCTATTTTATTAATTTAAAGAGAAGGCAGAATTAGATCTTACAGCAAAACAACTTTTACTGCCTCCCCGTTTTAATTTGTATTCTATTTTGCTAATTCAAACTATAATTGGAACGGCATTCATTTATTTACATTTACAGTCACAAGATAAGTGTAAAAGTTCCAGATATTTTACTAAAAATAATATGTAGCTTAAAAAAAAAAAGTCAAATGTTTGTAGTCCAGGTTGTTCAGGTTCCCTGGACAAACTGATTTAATTTTGGTCAACGTTCCCATTATAATCCCAATGGAAATTCTCATGAAGTTGGTATTGGGCAAAAAATATGTTGAACTCCATTTATTCCTTATTCAACATTGCTCAAATTAAAATGTCCTTGCATTAAATTCCTGCTTTGCTGATTTATTTGTATGGCTTGATTTAAATTGTTGGCTAATTGGTACAAAACATGACTTGGTATTAGTGGAGCTAGATGCCAACATAGATCTCTCTTCAAAGCAGAACAAGAAGGAGTGTACTGTTGTCATGTAATCAAGAAAATTATTACAAGTGGCAGTCTTTTCTGTTTGTGTTCTGTGTCTAGATGTCACTGTTGAAAAACCCTCGGTGAATAAATCCTGTCTAAATGCTAGCATTGCAGTATGTAACTTGGGTGGCAGGTCCTTCTTGGTATTGCCATGGCTGATGACCTGTTACATTCTTGACTGAAGGTCATGGCAGTGCCCTCCAAGAAAATGTAATTGTTGTAATACCGATATACTGTGGAAGATTGGGTATGCGCAGAGGTTATCACGTGACAATAAGCTTGGGCTGTGTGAACAATTAAAGCAAGTCTTGCTTTTTACACTTTTGGATAGAATAATCCAAAAAGTTTCGGAATTGAGCTCATCCATTTCTCTTGTCGGCTTTAGCTCTATCTGTTTCTGCTTTCCTGTTTCTCGTTTTGTTCTGACTGTCTATCTGTCTGTCTCTTTATCCATGTCTGAGTCTATCTATCTCTGTTTCTGTCACTCCCACTGTTTGTACCGCTACTAATCTGCTTCTGTGGCGCGCGCGCATGTGTGGTGAGTGTGTGTCCATTGTTTTTTTTCTGTCTCTTGTGTTTCTCTCTCTCTCTCTCTCTCTGTCCCTCCCCGTGTCACTCTCTCATGCAACACTATTATCTTTCAGTATCCCTGTAAATGCTCATCTTGTATTAAGCCACACAGGGGAACTGGCAAGAGCTTAACTTGGATTACAGGAGACTCATTTCTGGACAGTAACTCTCCACGAGTTCACTGCCAAACCATTAAAACCCCTCTGCCATAATACTGACTGGTGTATCTAACAAATAGCAAGTGAGTGCATGGTACGGCTGTTGGCATCGGAGAACGAAATTTCACGGTAGAAATCAACGCTAGCTTAAAAACACTTTCAATGTTTTCTTAGCCTTGCAATGTCACATAGTGAATATTTTGTCTCATTGTACGGTTTGCTATTTTGGCTTGAATTTCCCTCAACCCCAAATTGGTTTGAGGGGCCCACTTTCACCATCAATCCTCACTAGCCCAGAAAGACTACTTGGTCGACACGGGAGAGTAGGGCTGAAGGGCCAGTTGCTATCCTGTATTATACTCAGTGACTCCCTCTATGGTAATTTGGTAGAGTTTTATCCCAATGAAATAGAAAATAGATGGGTAAGGGAAAAAACAGTTGCTGCATGGGGTCTCCCGGGCAACGTGATGGGTCATGTGACCTCTCGAGAAAGGTGGAATGGCAAACAAAAAAATCAATGGTCCAAAAGAGAGAAAAAAAATCTTCTTTATTCTTAAAATGGCACAAAATGCTGGAGGAACTCAGCAGGTCAGGCAACATCTCTGGAGACATGGATCGATGACTGAAGAGGAGTCCCCACCTGAAATGTCACCTATCCACATTCTCCTGACCCACTGAGCTGTTACAGCACTTTGAGTCCATTTTTGTAAACCAGCATCTGCAGCTTGTTGTGTCTCTGCTTTATTCCTCTCTGTCTAAGGGGTCAAATGGACAGTTTTGTGGCTTAAGCCTCTCTGAATGAATGAAATATTGGCCATGGAGAGGGGGGGAAGGGATAATTGTGACACCATATTAGGACCCAGAGGGCAAATGTGTCAATTATCTTCTTCAGTATTTATTTCCTCATCCAATCATTGGGCTCCAAGCACGTTGTCATCCAATCCATATATGGATCTCATCCCATCTCCGCTTTAGTCTCCAGTATCTTGGTGTTAAACAAGGGTAATTGTACCATCTAGTGCTTCTTACTGAAGTCCTGCTAAACTGTTGGTCCAAGTAAATGGTCTGATGGAGACATAAGGAACTGCAGATGCTGGTCAACAAGCAAAGAGACAAAACACTGGAGCAACTCAACGGGTCGGACAGCATCTCTGGAGTACATGGATAGGTGGGGACCCTTCTTCAGACTATTGGTGTCTGACATAGAAACATAGAAATTAGGTGCAGGAGTAGGCCATTCGGCCCTTCGAGCCTGCACCGCCATTCAATATGATCATGGCTGATCATCCAACTCAGTATCCTGTACCTGCCTTCTCTCCATACCCCCTGATCCCCTTAGCCACAAGGGCCACATCTAACTCCCTCTTAAATATAGCCAATGAACTAGCCTCAACTACCCTCTGTGGCAGAGAGTTCCAGAGATTCACCACTCTCTGTGTGAAAAAAGTTCTTCTCATCTCGGTTTTAAAGGATTTCCTCCTTATCCTTAAGCTGTGACCCCTTGTCCTGGACTTCCCTAACATCGGGAACAATCTTCCTGCATCTAGCCTGTCCAACCCCTTAAGAATTTTGTAAGTAACTTTGTAACACGTGAGGTTTATATAATTTTGAATGTTTATACATTTTAGGAGCAGAATTAGGCCATTCGGCCCATCGAGTCTACTTTGCCATTCAATCATGGCTGATTTATCTTTCCTTCTCAACCACATTCTCCTGCCTTTTCCTCGTAACATTTGAAACCCTTACTAATCAAGTACCTGTCAATCTCCGCTTTAAAAATACCAAATGACTTGGCCTCCACAGCCGTCTGTGGCAATGAATTCCACAGATTCACCACCCTCCAACTAAAGAAAATCCTCCTCGTCTTTCTAAAGGTACGTCCTTTTATTCTGAGGCTGTGCCCTCTGGTCCTAGACTCTCCTGCTTGTGGGAACATCCTCTCCGCATCCACTATCCAGGCCTTTCACTATTCGGTAAGATCCAATGAGATCTACCCCTCATCCTTTTGTACTCAGCTGTTTAAGCAATGTGCCCTTAGCATGAATGACTGTTGGTTCAAATGCTGTTTAACAGAGGGTGTACTTCCTACTGCAGCTGAGGAAACACAATCTGCCACAGGCAATGATGGTCCAATTCTACACGGCTATCGTAGAGTCTGTTCTCACATTCTCCATCATGGTCTGGTTTGGCTCAGCCACCAAGCACAACACCCGGAGGCTGCAGCAAATCGTCCGATCAGCTGAGAAGGTTATTGGCTGCAACCTTCCCTCCATTGATGAACTGTACACTGCAAGGACCAGGAAGTGAGCGGGCAAGATCATCTCTGACCCCTCTCACCCTGGCCACAAACTCTTTGAATCACTTCCCTCTGGAAGGCGACTCCGGACTGTCAAAGCTGCCACAGCCAGACATAAAAACAGCTTTTATCCACGAGTAGTTGCTCTACTCAACAGCCAAAAACCTGTAGCCGCCCTTTGATCTGGTATTTTGTTGGTTCACATGCTTGATCAATGGTGTTTTATCATTAATGTTTTATTATTATTAATGTTTAGTGTTTTCTGAGTCATTCGTAACTGTCACTGTATGTCATGTTGTTACTTGTGGGCGGAGCACCAAGGCAAATTCCTTGTATGTGAATACTTGGTCAATAAATGTACTTCCTTACTTAATCAGCTCCACTTGCAAGGATGTAAAATTAGTTCTTTACCAAGTTGCTGAATGATTTCACTGGATGAGCTAGAAACTGAAGTTCGTGCAAAGCTATTTCGAGCGCAAGTTTATCCACAGATTCAAGGGAGTTATGGGACGATGCACTTTGTTTATCTCTTTCCAAAAAATATGATGAGAATAATGTGGAGAAGACCAATTAAGACCCGAGGGCCTGAACTTTAGGGAGCAGTTGAGCAGGCTGTGACTGTATTCCTTGGAGCGCAGGAGGGTGAGGGGTGGTCTTATAGAGGTGCACAAAATCACGAGAGGAATAGATTGGGTAAACACACAAAGTCTTTTGCCCAAAGTTGAGCAATCGAGAAACAGGATATAGGTTTAAGATGAGGGGGTGAAAGATTTAATAGGAACCTGAGGAGTAACTTTTTCACTCAAAGGATGGTGGTTGTATGGAACAAACAGGTGTGAGTTTGTAAGGAATTCAGCAGTGTAGTTGAGGTAGGTACTAACGCAACATTTAAGAGACATTCAGACATGTACATGGATAGGAAGGTTTAGAGGGATATGGGCAAACACAGGCAGCTGGGATTAGTGTCGATGGGACACGTTGGGCCGAAGAACCTGTTTCCACACTGTAAGGTTCTATGACTGGGGTGTTCCACAGGGAGATCCTTCTTTTGGTAAAGTTGCACTGAACCATGTTCTGGCTATTATGCAGGGAATGGGGCGATATGGATGACACGCATGGAGAGGAAATTAGTGTAACTTGGTATCATGTTTGGGACACTCATTTCAAAGGAAATGGGTTAGTGGTTTAGAGAGGGGATTACCGAACAAGGGCCAAGAAAGCAAAAGATACGACCATCATAGAAAAGCCAAAGGAATATCACAGATGTGGTTTGGAGGTCAAAGTTAGATGAACATTTCGGAGAGGGATGTAAGGCTGGGGAGGTTATCGAGATGAGTTTGTGGGAGGGTGGAAGAGGGATAGTGTGTGAGATTTAGCACAACAGTAAAAATCGAAAGTTGAAGGTATTCTGAGATGGAAGAGAGCCCTGTGGAGGTGAGTTACTCCATATTTAGCTAAGATTTGGGAGAGAAAATCGCTTAACATATCCAGGAAATTCTGGAGGTTTTCCACTCAAGTGTAAAAAAAACCCATAAGGTTCACTATGAAACCCTGAAAAATCATCCCCTTCACCTCGTCGATTCAGATCAGGCCCAAAGAAGGGCCTCAACCCGAAACACCGCCTATCCATTCCCCCTAACCAGCTTTGTTCCTCCAGCACTTTGTGTTTTACTCGAGATTCCAGCATCTGCAATTCCTTGCATCTCCTGTTCTGGAAGTTTGCAAAAAAAGGACAGGGAGTGTCAGTAGCCAATATCATTTACATTTCCAATAAGGGGAGTTTCAACAAATTGGCTGGTGCAGTGCAAACGCCTACAATTTGGAAAGACCGTCAATGTGGATTATTAGAATGTGATTTACTTGGGAAGCTTATTGTGAAGAGATCTAGCTACAGTTCACAGTTGCCTCTTCGGATATCAATGGCAGGGCCATGATGGATGCAATGAGGTCATGCCACCAGCACAATGCTCGGTGGCGCTGCGGGAGAGTTGCTACCTTACAGCGCCAGAGACCCGGGTTCGATCCTAACTATGGGTGCTGTCTGTATGGAGTTTGTACGTTCTCCCCGTGACTGCGTGGATTTTCTCTGGGTACTCTGGTGTCCGTCCACATTTCAATAAAGTGCGGGTTTGTAGATTGTCTTCTGTAAATTGTCCCTAGTGTGTAGAGGGGTAGGATTAGTGTATGGGTGACTGTTAGTTGGCATGGACTGTAAATGCCTGTTTCGATGCTGCATTTCTAAACAAAATAATGCTTGTCTTTAATATCATTCACCTATAGCTGGATGTGGTGTCTGAGGGAGAATGTAATGAGTCAACAAGGAAGAAGAGTCTTCCGAAACCCTGTGAGGTAGTGGCATCTCATCTGCCATTGAAAATAAATAAGAGATACAAATTAATAATATGGGAGTTAGATGTGGCCCTTGTGACTAAAGGGATTAGGGGGTATGGAGAGAAGGCAGGTACAGGATACTGAGTTGGATGATCAGTCATGATCATATTGAATGGCGGTGCAGGCTCGAGGGGCCGAATGGCCTACTCCTGCACCTATTTTCTACGTTTCTCTGTAATATAACAGCTTTCAAACATTACGAGATGTTCCAGAGCATTTTACATTATGGAAGAGGTTCTGTAATGTTGTTACTGTTGTAATGAAGGGAATGTGGCAGATAATCTGTCCACAGCGTCGCCCAGCAAGCAGCAATGAGGGAATGGCCTGATCCGTTTAGTAAAGGGCCTGTCCCACTTGGGCGTCATTTGCGTCACGCGGATGGTGCGCGCGAAGATTTTGTACATTCCAAAATCCTGAGGCGCCGCGCGAGACTGCCTACGTCACCATGCACGTCGTGACGGGTAGATGATGTCGCGTAAATTATGCGCAAATGCCGCCCAAGTGGGACAGGCCCTTAAGCAACATGGGTTGAGTGTTAAATGTTGGCCTAGATATCAGGGAGAATTACCCACCTCCGCTTCAAAGTGGCGCCACGGGATGTTAGTAGGCGGACAGGGGCCTCTGGTACTGTTTACTGTCTCGTCCGAGAGAAGAAACAACAAAACAGTTCTGCCAACGAGTTAGTTTTCTTGTCCTGACTCGCGCCCACCTATTCTGTATCAATCCTTGAAATTGCACTGTTGCCACTCCCTCTCAGCATCATGATGCTGCTACTATGTAATTAATTGTTGCAGACTGGAAATCAAAAGATGAGGAAATACTTCCTTGGATCACGTTGGCACCATTCAGTTAAATGTTGTGGAGACACAAAGTGCTGGAGTAACTCAGCGGGACAGGCAGCATCTCTGGAGAGAAGGAATGGGTGACGTTTTGGGTCGAGAGTGTTCTTCAGACTGATCTCCCGTTGTTGATGTTCTCTCCCGTTCCCACAAGTTGATTGCACATTGATTGGGGGCAGTGGTGCAGTGGCAGAGTTGCTGATTAACAACCTTGGAGACGTCGGTTCGATACTGACTACGGGTGCTGTCTGCACGGAGTTTGTACGTTCTCCCTGTGACCACGTGGGCTTCTGCGGGTGCTCCGGTTTCCTCCTATAGTCACAACACGTACAGGTTTGTAGGTTGAAGGTAGACACAAAATGCTGGAGTAACTCAGCGGGACAGGCAACATCTCTGGAGAGAAGGAATGGGTGATGTTTTGGGTTGAGACCCCTCTTCAGACTAATGTCGGGGGAGTGGGCGGGAAAGAGATAGAATGTATTCGGAGACAGTAAGACTGGTGGGAAAACTGGGAAGGGGGAGGGGATGGAGAGAGAGGGAAAGCAAGGGCTATTTGAAGTTAGAGAAGTCAATGTTCATACCGCTGTGGTCCAAGATACCCAAGCGAACTATGAGGTGTTGTCAGGGATTCAAACCCCACTTTAGGCAGTAGATAAAACAGCCTGAAAATCCCAATGGTATCTTTTGGATAAGATGGTAACGAGAGACTCCATCTGCCCTTTCAGTAGGAGATCCCACAGCTTTATCTTGAAGGGGTTCCACTGAGTTCTCGTTAATATAGAACAATTTAGCAAAGGCAAAGACCCTTCGGCCCACAATGACTGTGCCCACCATGATGCCAAATTAAACTAATCACCTCTGCCTGAATGCGATCCATTCCATGCATATCCATATGCCTAACAAAAAGCCTCTCACTGTAAATGCCTCTATCTTCCTCCAGCTGTGCATTCCAGGTTCTCACCACCCTCTGTTTATTAAAAAAAAACCTGCCCCACACATCTCCCTTTAACTTTGCCCCCCTCCCCTTACAGACATGGCCTCTAGTCTTTGTCATTTAGACTTAAGAGAAACAGAGCGGAAACGGGCATTATGGACTACTGAGTCTTTGCTAACTTGCCCTATCCCACACACTAGGGACACTTTACAATTTTACCAAAGCCAATTAACCTACAAACTTGTACATCTTTGGAGTGTGGGAGGAAACTGGAGAAAACCAAATGCGGTCACGGGGAGAACGTGCAAACTCCGTACAGACAGCACCCGTAGTCGGGATGGAACCCGTGTCTCTGACACGGTGAGGCAGCGACTCGACCGCGGACGCCACTGTGCCACCAATTGGAATGCAGAGGAACTCTTCTTGTTGTTTGGACCTTCTCTGACTTAGAATACCGGACAAACAACAGAACTGGGAGAGGATTCAGCAATTGTGCAACATGTGGGAGTGGTGAGCCAATAAATCTGAGAGGAAGCAGCAATCAAGACACGCTTCACATCTTCCTTCCTGTTCTCGGTATCTGGAGGCTTCAACTGCAGTGTTTTCACGTGAGAGTCAACGGAATAGAATTTCTGTAAGCTGCGAGGTTACGGTAAAATGCATTGCACATTTTCGAACCTGACAGAAATTTCCAGGTCAACACTTTCCTGCCCGTGAACCCATTAGCAAAGAGAGGCTTCTTCATTGTAGAAACATAGAAAATAGGTGCAGGAGTAGGCCATTCGGCCTTCGAGCCTGCACTGCCATTCAATATGATCATGGCTGATCATCCAACTCAGAGAGTGGGTTGCATTTTATTTAACTCTTGTCAGTTTAGGTACTAATCTCACTGTAATCTAAAGAGAAGTGTATGGAGTCACCCACTAACAGAGAACCACTTGATTACACCCTCAAGGAACTTTCCATTTTTGTTTTCCTTTTTATAAATGATAACTACAAATCAGATGGGGGATTTTGCATTTACACCTGGAGTTTGTTCAGAATGTAAAAACCTTTCATTGGAACCCTTTCATTTCAAAACCCTTTTCATTTGTATAGGGCTCTGGTGAGACCACATCTGGAGTATTGTGTACAGTTTTGGTCTCCTAATTTGAGGAAGGACATCCTTGTGACTGAGGCAGTGCAGGGTAGGTTCACAAGATTGAGGCCAAATCCTAAGAGAGAGGATAGGCGGGGGCTAGTGGAGTCATATGAGGCACGAAGATTGCCATGAAAGATGGCGGTGCTGGCTCGAAGGGCCGAATGGGCTTGTATGTTTCACTGGATATTTAGAAGGATCAGAGGTCTTCAGAATGAACAGTAGTACCTGGTCTGCTATACTGGTTGAAACATATAAAATTATAAAAGGACTTGTGGACAAGCTAGATGCAGCGCCAGAGAAAGTTTAATCCCAATGGGTGCTGGGCGAGTTTGTCCAGACTCCCAGGTGCTTTGTTTCCTCCCCATTCAGACGTACTTAGAATAATGTGTAGGAAAGAAGGCAGATATTGGTTTACACGGAAGATAGAAATAAAATGCTGGGGTAAACCATAGAAAGCATAGAAAATAGGTGCAGGAGTAGTAGGCCATTCGGCCCTTCGAGCCTGCACCGCCATTCAATATGATCATGGCTGATCATCCAACTCAGTATCCTGTACCTGCCTTCTCTCCATACCCCCTGATCCCCTTAGCCACAAGGGCCACATCTAACTCCCTCTTAAATATAGCCAATGAACTGGCCTCAACTACCTTCTGTGGCAGAGAATTCCAGAGATTCACCACTCTCTCTGTGTGAAAAATTCAGTGGATCAGGCAGCATCTCTGAAGAAAAAGAATAGGTGACATTTTGGGGTTGAGACCCTTCTCTTCAGACTGCGAGTGAAGGAAGTGCAGATGCTGGTGGTAGGTTAATTGACTTCTGTAATTTGTCCCTTGTGCATTGGGTAGAGCTAACTTGTGAGTGATCGCTGGTCGGTGCAGACTCGATGGGTCGAAGTGCCTGTTTCCACACTATCTCTAAACTAAACTCATGGCAGCATACAAGGCCGATGAGCAATGGGCAGGAGCTGGAAAGCTGGCTAGATCATTTTATGCGAGCATAAGTTGAATAGACCCACGTGTGCTTTAAACCTATGACCCTACAACTTTTTATAGTTCACCAATTTTGTCCTTTTATGACATTCGTTTGTCAATTGTAGCCAAGTGTGTCGTAGAGTAATTCAGCAAGGAAATAGGCCCTTCGGCCCACTTTGCCCATGCCACCCAAGATGTCTCGTCTCTACTCGTCCCACCTGCCTGTGTTTGGCCCGGATTCCACTCCCCCTTCCCCATCCATGTGCCTGTCCTATAAACGCTGTTACAGTACCTGCCTCCACTACCTCTTCTGGCAGCTCTACTGACTACCCCTACTTGACCACATTCTATGTTGCCCCTCCCTCAGGCTCTTGAACTACTCCCCTCTCACCATAAACCTATTAGTTTAGTTTATTTTCACCTATAATGAAATACTGTGTGAAAGCTTTCGTTGTGTGCTGGCCATTCAGTGGAAAGACTATACATGAGCCATCCCCAGTGTATAGATACATGATAAAGGGAAACCTATGTCATCTGGTTCGTGGTTCCCTGACTGGGTAAAAGACTCCATGCATTCATCCTGTCAATTCTGCCTTACGTTGACAAAATGAAGCAACTGACAGAAAGGAGTTTTCTTGTAAATGAGGAAAACGTGTTTTTGTTTCAGCTCTCTGTGATGAGAGTTTACTTCCCTGGTATAAATGTTTTCAAATTGTACTCTGAGAAGGACTTATTTTGTTCACCACCATATCTCAAATACGCTAAAACAAGCAATAGCTCAACGTTGACAACAATTGTCAGTTGCTTCCTCATGTCAAAGTAGGGCAGTATTGGCTTGAAACATTTGAGTCTTGTGTGCCTTTAGTAACGTTTTGCACTGTGTCTCTTCGACCTGAGGCATGACGCATGACTCTGTTTAATTTAGTCTCTAGGGGACATCTTTGTCCTCTATGAGGGTATTATTTTGATGTGGAATTTTAAGTTCCTGAATGAACTGGCTCTGAGGAAACTGTATAGAGCGACTGGAAACGCCTTGCACAACTGTGTGCTCTCTGTGAAATTTATAAAACTATTTCCCAAACTTTAGGGCAACTCTTTTCTTAAATAATTGAACCGTTTTGGTGCTGATGGGAATTTTCACTGTCTATGGGGCACCTTATCCAAATTTGGATGGAAAATACTGCAGCTCATAAAATGGAGAGATTTTCAGGAAATGACATTTGCAGCCTCTAAGGTTTATATTTATCAACAACTTTATATATTCTTCACCTCGGGCTGTTGCTTCAGCTGTCTAACTCCTAAACTCCTGCAATATTCTCTGCCTTCCCCTCTTTTCAAGACATGATTTAAATCCTAGCTCATTTGGCTATTTGTGCTAATGTGGTCTTTTTTTTTAAGTACCAATTTTTATGTAATTATGTTTCAGTGATCCGTACTGGAACGTTATGCAGCATTAAAGGTGTTATATAAATGCATATGCATATGATTTTTTTTTTAACATAGACAATAAGGATGACTAAAAACAATCTGCAACTCGTAAGCCATGTACTAAGTTTCCACACGGTTACTGGATATCAATGTGATTTAACTTACTGTGTCGGAAGGAACTGCAGATGTTGGTTTAAACTGAAGATAAACACAAAGCTGGAGTAACTCAGCGGATCGGACAGCATCTCTGGAGAAAAGGAATAGGTGATGTTTTGGGTCGAGACCCTTCTTCAGTCTGGAGAAGGATCTCAACCCGAAACGTCACCTATTCCTTTTCTCCAGCCATGCTGTCTGACCCGCTGAGTTACTCCAGCTTTTTGTGTCTATCTTTATTTAACTTGCTTGTGAGGCAGCAGAACCATCCTATCACCAACTAGAAAGTGGTCTGGATCTACAACCTCGTTGGGAGACCTTCAGACTATCTTTAATTGGACTTTACTGGACTTTATCTTGCACTAAATGTTATTCCCTTTTATCCTGTATCTGTACATGGTGGATGGCTCGATTGTAGTCATGTAGTCTTTTCACTGACTGGATGGGACACGGCAAAAATCTTTTCACTGTACCTTGATGCAAGTGGGAATAAGAACTAATACTAAACTAAGCTTCCAATTAAAATGTGGTAATAATCTGCCGAAATATCTTGTAAAATCTAATTTCAGAGGTGCAAGTAAGTTCTGTATTTACCGTAAGTGCCTATTGTCTAAACAGAGTCACTGATCCAAATGCTTCGAATGGATTAACACATCGTATTAAGCAAATTTATTAAGGATTTCTAACAATATTTGGAATTATAAATAATACTTAAGGGAGATATGACTAAATTATATAACTTGAGTATGCATACAAGATTGAGACTGTTTTTATTTAAGACCTAGTTTAAAAAAAAAAGAAAATATGCAAATTGGAGTTTATTCTAAAAGCAATATTGGGAAGATTTGAGATTAAAGAGAGCTTGTAAGAATTAAAATGTGATTTAAAGACTTCTAGTGTAAATGTGTGGGAGTAATAGTTGCTATGGTTAATTTAGGTAACTAGCAGGGAAAGTCCTAACCTATAAAACAGAGCAAATCCTGTAGTTCACTTACTAATGGAATCTTTGATCAAATGGCGAGTCTCAATATTGTAGCATTGTGTTGTTCAAATATCAGAAGCTGCCAATGTTTTTTTTTTTCTCTGCTTTGAGTGATTAGGAAGAATTGAATTCCTTTTGCTGAGCCTGTGCCTTGCACACATACAATAAAACTCTGTAGCTGAAAAATTCTGGAATCATAAACTGGGTTTAAATGTTTTGATTCATGGGCTGGGATTTTCTGAAAGACTAGTTGTACTCAATGTCACAGCAACTTTGTAGAAAGCAAGACAGAAAGGACCTGTGTTTATATAATGTGTAGAAATGAACAGCAGGTCCTGGTTTAAAAAACAAAAAACTGAAGATTGACACAAAGTGCTGGAGTAACTCTGTGGGTCAGGCAGCATCTCTGGAGAAAAAGGATGGGTGATGTTTCGTGTTGGGACCCTTCTTCAGCCTAATGTCTTGGGTTTATATAATATTCTTCACAGTCGAAAGAATCCCCAAATATATTTGCTACCAATGGTGATATGGTGGCGCAGCGGTAGAGTTGCTGACTCACAGCGCCAGAGATCCGGGTTCAATCCTGATCTTGGACGATGTCTGTACAGAGTTTGTACGTTCTCCCGATGACCGCGTGGGTTTTCCCTGGGTGCTCCCGTTTTCTCCCACATTCCAAAGACGTATAGGTTTGTAGGTTAATTGCCTTCTGTAAATTGGCCCTGGTGTGTAGGATTGGACTAGTGAATGTGTGATCGCTGATCGGCATGGACTCGATGGGCCAAAGGGCCTCTTTCCCCGCTGTATTGCTAATCTAAACTGAACGAAACAATGGGCAGGAAGGAACTTTAGATGGTGATGTACCTTCGATCTTCCAGCATCTGCAGTTCCTTCTTGAAGAAGGAACTGCAGATGCTGGTTTACACCGAAGGTAGACACAAAATGCTGGAGTAACTCAGCGGGTCAGGCAGCATCTCTGGAGAAAAGGAACAGATGATGTTTCGGGTTGAGACCCTTCTTGGCTAAACAATGGACTGTTGTAGCAATAGAAATGTGTTATCCATACATGAATGATGTTGTGGAGGAATAAAGATACAAAGGGGAGAGCTTGCTTCTGTCGATTGAAGTGCTGAGGGATCTTTCACATCCACCTCGGAGAATGGACGATGGACTCTCTCAGTTTCACATCTCATCCATAACCAGAAATTACCATTGGGAACATGAGCCAATGGACCATAAACCAGATTGAAAGGCATATTTGATGTGTTAAAGGAGGTGTTAATCTATTTAAAACAAATGGATTGATGCAGCTGTATAAACTGCTGCAAGATGAATGCTTCATAAACTGGCTTTGCATTCCTGCACTTACTGGTAATGGGCGCCGATGCAATTGCATGACGTTTCTTTGCCCCGGACAGAGCCCATTCACTGCAGCACTGAGATTGCCGGCCATTTGTTCCCGGGCCATGCTTCACTGACTGCAGTCTTTCCCTGGATGTTCACCTCCCTTCTCTTCAGCGAGGTCCGGGGCAGTGCAGGACTCGAGAACCAGAGGTGAGGAGGAAAGGTGTATGGAACGAGCTGCTGGAAGAGGTAGTTGGGGCAGATGCTATTGCAACTTCTAAGAAACATTTAGGCAGGTACATGGACTGGATAGAGGGACTATTCTCTTTTCTTCTTTCCTTCACCTCACTGTTCGATATCACGCACTTCTCTATTTTTCTACTATTCTCTTTCTTTTCTTCCATTTACTGCTTAAAAAAAAAAAAGAAGTTGTACATAAAATGTAACGTGTCAATATATCTTTGTTATCTACAATGTACCACATTATTGTACGTACTTCTAATAAAAGAAAAAGAAAAAAGAAAAATGCAAAAAAAAATAAAGAGTTGGAGGGATTTTGGCCAAATGCAGGCAGGTGGGACTAGTGTAGATGGGACATGTTGGTCAGTTTGGGCCTGTTTCAACACTGTATGACTCCATGACAGAGCAGGGTCTGTACCGACAAAGGCTTTGGCATCTGGTGAGGTGGTGACCCTAGACCCACTTGCCGTCAATGCCCATGTGAGTCAAGTGTCTTTAATTGCTGTATGCACCCAGACCAGAACAATGAAATCCTTACCAGCCGCAGCATAACAGGGCTGTAAACACAATACACATAGATAATATATAATAATTTAAAAAAGTGGAATAAATTAGTGTCACAACCCTGAAGTCCGTAGTCCAACCCAGGACAGTCCATGGAAGTTCATGGTTCAACTGTTCTTTATTCACACAAGTACCAAGGGACAGTGTCATTCAGTTTTTTGGCCTACAGTTCAGTAAATTATCGCCCTACATAAGTACAATCCTGGATTCAGTACAATTCATTGCCACAGACGGCATAGAGGCCTAGTCATTGGGTATTTTTAAAACGCAGATTGATAGGTTGGTGATTAGTGAGGGTGTCAAATGTTACAGGGAGAAGGCAAGAGAATGAGGTTGAGAAAGAAAAATAGATCAGCCATGGTCGAACGGTGGAGCAGACCCGATGGGCCGAATGGTCTCATTCTGCTCCTAGGATTTTATACGGTCCCACGCTCATTTGCTGGCATGGCCTTTGCAGAGTTCAGCAGAGGATTGTCACCATAACTTTTCCCCCTAAATAAGAAATTTCCTTTTGACAGAAATAGCTGTGTCTTCACCAGTATTTTGATGTTATTTGATGCTGGCATGTTTATCATAGAATATAGTTTTGTTTAGAGATACAGTGCAGAAACGGGCCCTTCGGCCAACCAAGTCTGTGCTGGCCAGCGATCCCCGTATGTTACACTCTGGGGACCATTTACAATTCGTACTGTAGCCAGTTGACCTACAAATCTGTACATCTTTGGAATTGTCGGAGGCAACATACAAGCTCCGTGCAGACAGTACCCGTAGTCGGGATCGAACCTGTGACACTGCAAGGCAGTAACTCCACCACTGCGCCACAGTTCTGAGAAGTGACAGTGTTTACGATCTGCGTGGGCAGTCCGCTGAAGCCCTGTTGTGATAAGTTGGTTTTTGTTATTTTTTGAGGTGAGACCTCTCCGTGGCAGAATCCCCCTTCATTTATAGTTGCACCAGCTAAGACTTTCTCGAGGTTGAAAGGGACGGGCGGTGGCGACGGCAACGGCTGGTGAAATGGGTAATTGCAGCCGGCATGATGTTGCAGAGGATGCGGTGGACGGGACGGTAATGGGTGGGATGTGGTCTCGACTGCGTATGTGCTTGGTTTTCATCTGAATAGGCAACATCATTACATGAATCACAGGAGTTGGCCCCAGTGTAAAGTACACATCAGTCAGCACAAATTATACTGTCACTTCCGTGAACTGTCTCAGCACAATAACCATTCATGATCTTTGCACTGCCCCAGTTCTGCACAAGCCTCGCCTATTATTCCTCTCCTTCTCCATCATGTCCAGCACTGACATTGTGGGCCAAAAAGGGCTTGTCCCTGGCTGTTCTATGTCTGATGTTCTGCTGATTACACTTGGTGTGCCCAGTCCCCCAGTTCACATTAGATGCAAAATTGTCAATGTAGAATGTCGACAGACACAAAATGCTGGAGTAACTCAGCGGGTCAGGCTGCACCTCTGGAGAGAAAGGATGGGTGATGTTTCAGGTCGGGGGCCTTTCTTAGCCTGACCTGCAAAGTTGCTCCAGCACTTTGTGTCTATTTTTGGCATATGCCGTTCCTTTCTACACAATATTAAAATGTTGATTCTCTTTCCCCTATTTGTTGTAGATTCAGAGTCGTTGGGTCATAAAGCAAGAATCGGACCGTTGGGCCCAACCTGCCCATACCGGCTAAAATGCCCCTTCTACACTAGTCCCACCTGCCCGCATTTGGCCTATGTCCTTCCAAACCTTTCCTATCCATGACCTGTCCAAGTGTCTTTTAAATGTTGTTATGGTACCTTCAACTACTTCCCCTGGCAGCTCGTTCCATACACCCACCACTTTTACCGTGAAAAGATTACCCCTCGGATTCCTATTAAATCTTTCCCCTCTCACCTTAAGCCTATGTCAGCTTGTTCATGATTCCCTTACTCTGGATAAAAGACTCGAAGCATTCACCCTATCTATTCCCCTCATGAATTTGTACACCTCTATAAGATCATCTGCGCTGCAAGGAATAAAGTTCTAGTCCGCCCAACATCTCTCGATAGCTCAGTCCCTCGAGTCCTGGCAACATCCTGGTAAAACTTATTTGTTACGTTGTTTCGTTAATGTACCCATAAAGCAGCAGGAAGTAAGAAGTTCATTGTTGGTGTATAGGACAACGACACACTCCTAACTCCCTCGACTTTACACTAATGCTGAGGATTTTCCCATTATCTATCTTTATTTCCAAATTCATTCATCTCCAGTAGTATTCGTTCTGTAATTAACCCACAAACCCGCACGTCTCTGGGATGTGGGTGGAAACCGGAGCACCCGGAGGGAACCCACCTGGTCACGGGGAGAACGTGCAAACTCCACACTGACGGCATCCAAGGTCAGGATCGAATCGGGGTCTTTGCCGCTGTGGCGCAGCAGCTCCACCAGCTAATAAAAATGAAATTATTAAATTATATTAATTCTGGATATTTTAGTTTAAATATCCAAATAGAGAATTAGAGTGGTGATGACCAGTATTTGGTTATACAATAATGTCCATATACAGGGTAGACACAAAATGCTGGGGTAACTCAGCAGAACAGGCAGCATCTCTGGAGAGAAGGAATGGGTGACATTTCGTGTCGAGGCCGTTCAACTGAAGAAGGGCCCATTCCTTCTCTCTAGAGATGCTGCCTGTCCCGCTGAGTTACTCCAGCATTTTGTGTCTCCCTTCGATTAAAACCAGCATCTGCAGTTCTTTCCTACACATGCTTATAGTCCTGCATGTAATTGAATAAACCACTATGATGTTTTAGTGGTTCAGAAAGACTCACCGCTCTCTGTCTGAGACTGCTTTCCGTGTTCCACTCCACCTCCAAAACACTATATATCCACACGACTGCTGAAGCATTTAAGGTCACGGCACTGATGGAGGGGGTTATTCTTCAGGTAGGATAATTAGACTCACTGGCATTCCAGACTCCCACTCCCACTTACAGTCCGACTGCTGTTTTCCATCTTGCACAGGGCCAGAGTTTCCACTGTTTGAAGTGAGCAGACCCAGACACAGTGTGGCTTATTTCAAACCGTTCATTTGGAAATAAAACCTTCCCGAATGTTTTTATTTCTTGCCGCTCTGCCTTCGAGGAGAGGCAAGGCATTAAGAACGAATTTAAATCTCTTTCAGTTTTGATTTTCAGTTTTACAGATACTGCGTGGAGGCAGGCCGTTCGGCCCATCGAGTAGGATTGCCGACTGTCCCGTATTAGCCGGGACATCCTGTACTTTGGGCTCAATTGTTTTATCCCGTACGGGACCGCCCTTGACTGCTACTACTCGGGTTGTTTTTCACCCAGTTGTGAGTCTGTGGAATTCTCTGCCTCAGAGGGCGGTGGAGGCCGGTTCTCTGGATACTTTCAAGAGAGCTAGATTGGGCTCTTAATGATAACGGAGTCAGGGGATCTGGAGAGGAGGCAGGAATGGGGTACTGATTGGGAATGATCAGCCATGATCACATAGAATGGCGGTGCTGGCTCGAAGGGCCGAATGGCCTACTCCTGCAGCTATTGTCTATTGTCGAGGGAACTGTCGGGTCGGAGCACCGCGTCTGGGCCCGTTTCACCCGTCCCGACGTAGTGCAGCCCATGGAGTGCAGCAGCAGCACCTCGCCAGCGGCCCCGTCGGTCGGCACCCCGGCCGGCTGTCCGACCTTCGGACCTTCGATTACCGCCGACACCACCACCCCTCCTTCTCATGACCGATCATCGGTTCATGAGTTGGACGGGGGGCGCGGGACGTCGCACGGGCCAAAACTCGTCAGCTGGCCCACCGCTGGCTGGGCTTTGTGTGCAGTCCAGAACCCAGGCCAACTCATCGTTCACCCAGTCATGGCCAAGTCCGTCAATGAATTGACGTCAGGAATTTGCCCCTTATTTTGACCTTTTGTCCCTTATTTGGGAATGAGGAAGTTGGCGACCCTAATGCCGACCATCGATCGATCACCTGTTTGCGCGCTAGTGCCACGTGATCTCACTTTCTCATCCACTCCCGACACACTAGGGTCAATTTACAGAGGGCCAATTAAGCTGCAAACCTGCACGTCTTTGAGATGTGGGAGGAAACCCGGAGCACCCGCAGTAAAAGCACAGGATCACAGGGAGTACATACAATCTCCACACAGACCACTCCTGGGGTCAGGATCGAACCCGGGTCTCTGGCGCTATGAGGCATCAGCTCGACCCACAGCGCCACTGTGCCGCCCTCTTTTCCTTTGTCCTTCGACGGAGATATTGTCTGTGTACAAGCTATCGTGCTCCCAGGCATTGCTTTCCGAACAGCTTCTGGCTCATCTTGGCTCCAGTTTCTGCTTCCAATCTTAACAACACATTTGTCCCACCTGCACTGTGTATCTACTGTTGTATTACTGTTGTGTTTGCACTTGCATCCATTGGGACTATGGGCACAGGTCCAAGGTCTGCAGTGTTTTTCTATGACAGATTCCAGCTGCATTATTGCTTGGAATAGACGGCACTGAAGTGCCACTGTCCCTGTGGTGGGAGGGGTAGTCGGTGATGATTTGAAGGCTGGCCTGGTGACTAGTGACAATGTAAGCCGACATGTTGCTCCTGTGCGTGACCTAGAAAATCTTCGTAACAAATATTCTTAACAAAGGGGCGGCAAAAAAAAAAAATTCTTATCATGGGGCAGCACAGCAGTAGAGTTGCTGCCTGAGTTTGATCCTAACCACGGGTGCTGCCTGTATGGAGTTTGTACGTTCTCCCCGTGACCTGCGTGAGGTTTCTCCGGTTTCCTCCCCCACTCCAAAAACGTTCAGATTTGTAGGTTAATTGGCTTTGGTAAAAATTGTAAATTGTCCCTATTTTGTAGGATAGTGTTTTTGTACAGGGATCGCTGGTCGGCGTGGACTCGATGTGCTGCGCTGTATCTCTAATCTAAACGTATCCAAATAAGCCAGTATAGATCCTGGTTGCTGTCTACATTTCTAAACACAAATAATTCATGAGACGTGGATGCCACTGTCGGTATTTGTTTCCTTCAGAAAGTGGTTGATTTTATTTTGAACTGCAGCGCTCCTGGGTCTTTAAATGGACAACGGAGCTTTATTATCGCACGTGCAAACGCACAATGAAATTATTTTTAATTTTTGCATACAGCTCCGTAAAGTATTGCACGATCCCCGATTAGCAAAGCGTACAGAAATAGTTCACTGAGACCACATGCAAGAGGTGCCGGGCTTTTCGAGGTCCAGTCCTATCTGTGCTCCAGGTCACCAGGGCCCCCGATCCAGGCGAGCTCTAGGCTGCTGCAGGGCCTCCAGCTGGCGCCTCCTTACCTGTCTGGATCATCCAGCCAGCCCATGTCCCTCTCCTCACCATCTTTCTTCAGGGGCTGTCCCACTTGGGCGACCTAATGGGCGAGTTTAGAAGAGTTTTTAAAAAATGACATGTTGAAGACCTCCTTCGACGATGTTGAAGACCAGCTACGACCAGCTACAACTAACTTCGGGAAAATTGGACACCGAATAGTGGAGAGTGCAGACTATCTCCTTCGATCTGCTTCGACCTCCCTTCGACTATGATGAAGACTATCTATGACTACCCTCGATTACCCTCGACTAACATGCCGACCTACTACGCCCTACTACGACTAAACCTACGAGTAAAAAAAGTATCGATTTTTTTTCCATGGCGACCTTTTTTTACTCGCGGGCATTTTTTAACATATTGGAAAAAACCGCCGCGACCTAGCTGAGGCCACGAGTACGGGGAGACCACTCTCGAGCATGAAGGATAGTTACGAAGACCTCCTACGACCTCGTGTCAACCATGCTGCGAGTATGAGTCGAGGGAAAACTCGTCAGAACTCGCGGATTAGGTCGCCCAAGTGGGACAGCCCCTTAAGTTTGGTTTAGTTTATTGTGAGAGGGATCGCTGGTCGGTGTGGACTCGATGGGCTGCGCTGTATCTCTAATGTGCCAAGGCCCAGTGAAAAAGCTTTGTGTGCTAACCAGTCAGCCGAAAAACTATCCATGATTACAATTGTGATCTCCACGGTCCACGAATACATGATAAAGGGAATAACATTGAGTGTAAGATAAAATCTAGTAACATCCGATTAAAGATAGTCCGCGGTCTCAAGTGAGCTAGATCAATCCCGCAATGGTGCTCTTAAAAGGATTTTTCCTACAATGTGCAAGTCAGGAGGTGTACCTTGAAGATAGTGGCGTTCTCTTACATGGGTTGTCTGTATCCTTAAGGGTGGTCGGATGGGACGGGCTTTTTGGAGGTGCTATGGAAGGAAGAAGGGTCTCGACCCGAAACGTCACCTATTCCTTGTCTGTCCGGAGATGCTGTCTTGACCTGCTGAGTTTCTCAAGGTTTTTGTGTCCAGCTTGGTGAGTGGTTGCTGTGCCTCCTGCAATGTAACCCATGCACGATAGGCTTGATTTACACCAGTTAATGAATCACATTGTTCAGAGGGGAATTTCCACTCCGCACAAGCAAATGTATCTCTAGTAAATTAATACATGTCACTTCTTGTTTTCAGTTTGAGTTCTTACTTATGGCACTTAGTTATGCTCGGTGATTGTGCTGCAGTTTGTTGTGTGTGTGTGTGTGTGTGTGTGGGGGGGGAGCAGGGGTTATGATTGGAACTTTGAATCCCTACATGCATTTGGAAATCTGCAATTGTACTGTGGGACTAAAGAAATCATTTTAGGAAGCTGAACCACTCTGCTTTCCCCAATCATTTCCACAAAATGGATCGGAATATGGAGAGAAATCTCCATTTTGCAATCTTGAGTCTATCTATACGCCTAGAGATATCTCGGGCCTGTGGACAGAGGAATTGATTTATATGTCTCTGGAATGGATAGACTAGCGCGGACAATACAACCTGCTTTGCTCCGAAAAGCAATTCCTTTTGATAGACGAGAGTAATAAAATTAGAAATGTGTTTATTTTTCCCTTTCGGGGGAGGGAGGGGAGGCAGGAGTATGATACAGACACAGTTCCCTTTGTCAAACCCAAAATTGGCATCTTATTAGGAACTGCCCCAAATTATTTTTTGTCAGTATGGAAAGCTTAATTGATTAGTCACACTGTTTGCTCTGGTATGTGCAGGTACAATGTTCTAAAGCTTGCCTATAATATTTAAATAAGAGTTTGAGTCCAAGTGACTAGGTAGCTGGAACATAGATTGAATGTGTAGTCCCTGCCTATTAGTATTGTAGCTGGAGTAACTCGACGGGTGAGAAAGGAATGGTGACGTTTTGGGTCGAGACCCATCTTCCATCTTTTTGTGTCTATCTTAGGTTTAAACAAGCATCTGCAGTTCCTTCCTGCACAAGGATCTGCAGATTTAGTCTTTGTTTAGTTTGTCACGTGTACCGAGGTACAGTGAAAAGCTTTTGTTGTGTGTTATCCAGTCAGCAGCAAGACAATACATGATTACAATCGAGCCATTTACAGCTTATAGATACATGATATGGGCAAGCTAAAGCAGTTTTATAGCAGATGTTGGTTTATATCAATGAAAGACACAAAAGGCTGGAGTAACACAGCAGTGATGATTTGAAGGCTGACCTTGTGTTCTAGTGCGTGGACAATGCAAGCTGACATGTTGCCCCTGTGCATAACCTGCCTTGTGCAGCAGAGAATCTGTTTAAAAAAAAATAAAATAAAAATCTTAATACGCCAGTATAGATCCCGGTTGCTGTCTACATTTCTAAAAACAAATAATTCATGAGACGTGGGTGACTCTGTCAGTATTCATTAGGGTTCTGGTGAGTTAATAATATTGGAACAACCCAGCGGGTCAGGCAGCATCACTGGAGAACATGGATGGGCAATGTTTCAAGTCTGAAATGTTGCATTTCCATGTTCTCCTGGGATGCTGCCTCATCCGCTGAGCTACTCCAGTTTTGTCAACTATACCAGGGCACTGCTTATCTGGGGAGGTTCCTGATCATTCTGCTTTAGGAATGCACAGTGGTACAGCGGTAGAGTTCCTGGTTCGATCCTGACTACGGGTGCTGTCTATACGGAGTTTGTACGCTCTTCCCATGACCTGCGTGGGATTTCCCCGGGTGCTCCGGTTTCCTCCCACATCCTAAAGGTTTGTAGGTTAATTGGCTAAGGAAAAGATTATAAATTGTCACCAGTGTGTAGGATAGTGCAAGTGTACAGGGATCGCTGGTCGGCGCAGACTCGGTGCGCTGAAGGGCCTGTGTCCACGCTGTGTCAAGTAAGCTCACCCACTTGGGTGAAACGGGCACAGTCACAGGGAGAATGTACAAACTCCACACAGACAGCACTCGTGGTCAGGATTGAACCTGGGTCCCTGGTGCTGTGAGGCAGTGGCTCTACCGCTGTGCCACTGTGTTGCCCCTTTGTACCTACAAGCTAGACCCGAGGGTCCCACACTTACAGTGAGCACAGGCCGTGCCTACAGTATTGACTGGTGTAACGTTGCAGAAAGCCTGGCAATTGTCGACGTGACCGGCAGATCCACTATACAGTACAATCACGGGTGGAAAAAACTGTTCTTGGAAATACAGCGAGAGTGAGCAGCGCTGACTAATGAGTTGCGTCTGTTGTGAAGACCCACTGTGTTCAGCGAGGCTTTTGAAGAACTTGTCTTGTAGAGGCGACATGGGTGGTAGATGTTGCAGTAATGCCTGGGAAAGAAATCCCATAGTTTTAAACTTGTACACCGCTTAGCTGCACTGACGTGCAACCCTGTTGATTGTTGCGTGAGTGAGATTTATCTCTTCACTTTTCATGAATAAGGTTTAGTTTAGTTTAGATACAGCGTGGAAACAGGCCCTTCGCCCCACCGAATCCAGGCCGAGCAGCGATTTGCCCATTCACACTAGTTCTATGTTAGCCCTCTTTCCCATCCACTCCCTACACACCAGGGACATTTTACAGAGGGCCGGCCAATTAACCTACAAACCCCGCACGTCTTTGGGATGTAGATGGAAAATAGAGCACCGGGAGGAAATACAGACAGTCGCAGGGAGAACATCAGATTCAGAATCAGATTTTATTCACCAAGTATGTTTTGCTGCATACGAGGAATTTCATTGGCCAGGTCAGTCATACAATTAAAAGCAACAGATCACTCAAAATCACATTTTAACATGAACATCCACCACAGTGACCCCTACACATTCCTCACTGTGATGGAAGGCGAAATAAAGTTCAAGTCCTTCCTTTTGGTCTTTCTCGGTCAGGGGCCTCGAGCCCTCTGATGGCGGGATGATCTTCACTCCCGTAGCCGGTGGCGTTCGGACCTTCAGCGTCGAGGCGTTCAGCTCCTGCATCAGGGGGATATCAGCGGGCGATCGAACCTTGCGTCGGAGCTGGTCGAACCTTCCGCAACGTTGGACCTCCCCACTAGCTCTCCCGCAGGCCGCAGTGGGAGCGATCCCAGGCAAGGGATCCGCTCCGATGTTAAGTCCGCGCCCCGCGGTGGGGCTCACGACAGTCCGAGGAGGCCTCCAGCTCCATGCGATGGTAGGCCGCAGAGCCCGGAGAATGTGATCCGAAAAATTGATCACATCTCCGGGAAGGTAGGAACTTGAAAAAAAGTTTCCCCCAATACCCTCGCCCCTCCCCCCACATAAGACAAACCGAAGTACATTAAAACAAACTTTTAACAAACGCTAAAAATAACAACAAGATGAAAATATGTGCAAGATACAGTGTGGTAACGGCCCTGAGGTCCACGCTGTCCAAAGAATATCCTGTACACAAGCACTATCCTACACACTAAGCCCAAGTTTTACCAAAACCAATGAACCTACAAACCTGTACATCTTTGGGATGTGAAAGGAAACTGGAGCACCCGGAGGAAACCCACGTGGTCACATAGAGAACATGCAAATTCTGTACAGACAGCACCCGAGGTCAGGATCACAAATTGGGTGTCTGGTGCTGTAAGGCTGTAACTCTACCACCAGCGACACTATGAGGTGCAGACACACAGAGGCTAGTCTTGGCTAGATTTACCCTTTCAAAGGTTAACAGATCATCCTGTTCTTCCGTTATCAACCTGTGTTTATCACCCACATTCGGCCAAAGTCAGGATGAGATCATAGGCTTGCATCTCTGTGAAATATCTGCTGTTCTCCAGTCCTGGCATATCCATGATTTGTCCGGGCTCCAGACTCTGTATTTACTTCCCTAAATTCCTCCACACCGTTTCTTCAGTTGACTGCCCCGGCCTGCTGACGTTGGAGCATCGGAGTCGATGGTCATAGCCCGCGGGCAGCAGGTGTATAGAGTGTACGAAGGGGGGAGATGAAAGCTGGAAAAGGGGAGAGGCAGAACAAAGCGTTGAGCGGAAATCACAGAGGAGGAACAGTGAGAGAGGGTCTCGCAGAACTCCCATTGGCGAGAGGTTGTGGAACCTCCCCAGTGTAGACACAAAGAACTGCAGATGCGGATGAATAAACAAAAAGACACAGAGTGACCTGGTGTTAAATCTTTCCGGGAGTTGGTGTTAAACTTTGTGCAATGAAAATGGACACAAAATGCTGGGGTAACTCAGCGGGTCAGGCAGCATCTCTGGAGAAAAGGAATAGGTGGCTTTTCAGGCTGAGCTTTAAGTTTGGTTGTACCGAGGTACAGTGCAAAGCTTTGGTTGTGTGCTAATCAGTCAGCGGAAAGACAGTACATGATTATAATCAAACCACCCCCCAGTGTACAGATACATGATAAAGGGAATAACGTGAATAGGTTTAGTGCAAGATAAAGCCAGTAAAGTCCAATCACAGGTTGTCCGAGGGTCTCCAATGAGGTAGATAGTATCTCAGGACTGTCTCCAGTTAGCAGTGAGCAGTGAAAGACTGTCGATGCTTTGTAGTATTTGTAACAGTATCTAAATACATGTTTACTGTTCATCACTGACATTCATGATGCAGGACAGCAATCAATTTAACATACTACACAAAATACTGGTTTCAGTATAAAATTTCAAATGATTGGCAGATATTTTTTTTAGTGTTTTTTTAAATTTTTAGAGATTCAGGAACGGAATCAGGCCCTTCGGCCCACCGAGTCCATGCCGACCGGCGATTCCTGTACACCCGCACTATCCTACACATACTAGGGACAATTTACATTTATACCAAAGCCAATTAACCTCCAAACCTGCACGTCTGTGGAGTGTGGGATGAAACCGGAGTACCCGGAGAGATCCCAGGGGGTCACGGGGAGAACGTACAAACTGTGTACAGGATACTGAGTTGGATGATCAGCCATGATCATATTGAATGGCGGTGCAGGCTCGAAGGGCCGAATGGCCTACTCCTGCACCTAATTTCAATGTTTCTATGTTTCTATAGAGGGAGTGCAGAGACGGTTCACCAGACTGATTCCTGGGATGTCAGGACTGTCTTATGAAGAAAGACTGGATAGACTTGGTTTATACTCTCTAGAATTTAGAAGATTGAGAGGGGATCTTATAGAAACTTACAAAATTCTTAAGGGGTTGGACAGGCTAGATGCAGGAAGATTGTTCCCGATGTTAGGGAAGTCCAGGACAAGGGGTCACAGCTTAAGGATAAGGGGGAAATCCTTTAAAACCGAGATGAGAAGAACTTTTTTCACACAGAGAGTGGTGAATCTCTGGAACTCTCTGCCACAGAGGGTAGTTGAGGCCAGTTCATTGGCTATATTTAAGAGGGAGTTAGATGTGGCCCTTGTGGCTAAGGGGATCAGGGGGTATGGAGAGAAGGCAGGTACGGGATACTGAGTTGGATGATCAGCCATGATCATATTGAATGGCGGTGCAGGCTCGAAGGGCCGAATGGCCTACTCCTGCACCTAATTTCTATGTTTCTATGTACAGCAAGCACCTGTAGTTGGGATCGAACCCGGGTCTCTGGCGCTGTAAGGCAGCAACTCCACCACTGCGCCACCGTGCCGCCCTGTCGTACAGGACGGGAGAAGCTGGAGAGTAAATTGACGTTGGGAAGGCTGGGTGGGGTAAGGGTGGGGACTAGTTTGCTGTCCGACAGTTGAGACTTGTCAATGTCGGCCTGCGTGCCCACTTTGTAATTTAGTGCGGTGTAGATTGAATAACAGCAGCTTACTTTACATAATAATTCATTCTGTCACTTTGAAATAATGTATTAGGTTCAGCGCTACTTCCTCAATAAATCAAAGTGCCAGCAGATATTATCACCCAGTATTAGTCTGAGAGACTAACAGATGACAATCAATGTTCACCAATAGATGGATTAATCATTTGATTAAGCTTGTAAACATAGTAAATTAAATTCATTATGTAGTCTTTATTTCTGCAGAAGTTGTAATTATTTTACTTATTTGGACCGTGGGTTCTCCAATTTTAGGTAACCTCTATCTAACTCCCTCGCCCCAGCATCCCCCCCCCCCCATTCCACTTTTCTTTCGCCCCCCATCCCTTATCTGGACTCGTGCCATCTGCTTTCATCTCTGGTCTTTGTTCCAACTATCTGCCTGTCAAGAGGAACCCTCGCCTGTATCCACCGGCTACGTGCCACACTTTGATCTGCCTCCCTCTCCCACTTTTCAGCTTTCTTCACCCCTCCCACCCTAAATAGCCCAAAACCCGAAACGTCACCTATCCATGTTCCCCAGAGATGCTGCCTGACCTGCTGATTTGCTCCAGCACTTTGTGACCTTTTACGTATTAACCCGATACAGTCGGGCTGGGCTGGGCGGCACGGTGGCGCAGCGGCAGAGTTGCAGCGCTAGAGACCCGGTTTCGATCCTGACTACGGGTGCTGTCTCTGTACGGAGTTTGCACGCTCGCTCTGTGACAGCCGTGGGTTTTCTCCGGGTGCTCCGCGGAATTCCCACCCACACTCCAAAGACGTACAGGTTTGTAGGTTAATTGTCTTTGGTAAAATTGTAAATGGGCCCTACTGTGTAGGATAGTATTTGTGTATGGGCATCGACTCGGTGGGATGAAGGGCCTGTTTCCACCCTATATCCCTAAAGTAAAGTCTAACCCCAGCATCTGCAGTTCTTTGTTTCTACAGTTTTACTTATTGGATTTTCTTGTTGTCTTCAAATCACAATTGAAGGATCCTCACACTTTTTTTGTTGCCTTTTTTACCTTCCTCAGTTTGAAAGTTAATTATTGCTGCAATTATTTAATTGGACCTTGATATAACGTCACTGATACGTAATGGGAGAGGGGGAATGATGATAGACTTAGTTTGTTTCATCGAACTGCCCATCGATGTAAAAATAAACACAGAATTCCAGAGTGGACATTTTGTGCAAAAGCTGACTCGCAAGAAAGCAGACCTGCATTTAATTATCTGATGGCCCTTTTAACTCATCCAAGACAACAATGAATTATTTGGTGAGGTGACATGGAATTTGTGAAACTAACAAATAATTTCCAAGTTTTTCAGTCATTCATGACTTTCAATCTGAAGAAGGGTCCCGACCCGAAAAGTCACCCATCGATTTTCTCCATAGATGCTGCCTGACCCGCTGAGTTACTCCAGCGCTTTGTGTCTATCTTCGGTATATACCAGCAGTCTGCAGTTCACCTTCTACACAGATACTTTTCAAGGGCACAAATAGTACAGAAAGCACAATCTAGTTTTCACTGTTTATTTGGGTGTAGCTTAATCCTTTGTCTGAGACAGTTTTACTGATTTAAGGGCCTCCTGACTTTGGGGCCGAGTTTCAATAGGTAATTATGCCTTTCTTTTGATGCATCTTTTTAGCCGACATAAATATATCAGCAAACTGAACAAACCACTGCATTCCCACATCCACGGGCATTGCAGGAGAGGGATCGGGTTACACCAAAGCAAATTTTACTACTTAGGGACAAAACGGCATTATACAACATGTGTGGCCTGTGGGTTCAGATGCATTCTGTTATCTGCTCCATGTAATAGTAAGATTTATATCCCTCGGCTGTGAGATGGTGCTTCTACCTCACATATGGGTCTTAGTGGTGATTCATCAGTCGTGTGTGCTGCTCTTGATGCACAATAACAGTGGCCACATTTCTTTCAGACTAGAGTGCTTCGGTTTGGGAAAGATGGTAGATGAATGCAAGATCGCCCCATGAAGCAAGCTTGGTTGCCGGGGTAATGTTGTGGTGTCCTGTCTTTCATCAAGCTGCCAGTCTCGCATTCATGTTCCACCACCCTCCTCTGTCTTATTCCCCTTTGTTTCTCCTCCCTACTTTTGTAGAGATGCAGTCTGGAAACGGGCCCTTCGGCCCGCTCGCTCCGTGCCGACCAGCATTCACCCATGCACTAGTATCGATCTTACACATGGGGGACAATTTACAGAAGGCACGTCTTTGGAATGTGGGTGAAATCGGAGCATCTGCAGAAAACCCATATCTCCCTTAAATATTTTTTACCAATCCAAATCTTGATAGAAATTCTTAATAAATGTGTGAATCCATTCAAAGCAATCGGATCAGTGATTCTCTTAAGGCAATAGGCATTTAAATACAGAGCTTGTGGGCTTTTGAAATTATATTTTACAAGATATTTCATCAAATTATCACCACATTTTGATTGGAAGCTTAGTTTAGTTCATTATTGTCAGGTGTACCAACGCACAGTGAAATATTTTTAGTTGTGTGCCATCCAGTCAGTGAGAAGACTATACATGATTACAATCGAGCCGTCCACAGTGTACAGATACAGGGTAAAGGGAGAGTCCACTATTCTCTCGCAGCCTTGGTCGGGGCTGTTCCCAAACCGTGCTCTGATGGAACGTATTGAATGGGAATCTGTGGGGCAACTTTTTTTACTCCGAGGATGATGGGTACTTGGAATGAGCTGCCAGAGGAGATAGTTGAGGCAAGTACAATAACAACATTATGTACACAGAGTGTGGAGGTGACTCAGCGGGTCAGGCAACATCTCTGGAAAACATGGGTAGATTACTTTTCCGGTTGAGGCCCATCTTCAGATACTTGGACAGGTACATGGATGGGAATGGTTTGGAGGGATGTGAACCAAATGCGGGCAAATGGGATTAGTTTAGATGGGGCGTCTTGGTCGGCATGGGTGAGTTGGGCTCAAGAGCTCATGTGTTTCTGTGCTGTATGCCTCTATGACTATATCATTCTTTGTTGCCACTGTTGCAGTTTAGAACAGGCTGACACTAGCTTGAATATTGCAAGCTGCCACAAGCAGCAACATTATCGTTATCAGCAACTCGATGGAGGCCAAAAAAATGATATTGATCAGGACACAAGGGAGCAATTGGTCCAAAAGGCAACAGTGCTGGAGGAACTCTGTGGTCAGGCTACATCTCCGGAGGGAATGGATGGGTGACATTTCAGATTGAGACCCTTCTTCAAACTGATTGTAGGGGGGGGGGGGGGGGGGGGGGAGAAAGCTGGAGGAGAGGTGGGGGTGGGGACACAAAGCCACAGAAGTGATAGATGGATACAGGTGAGGGAGATTAGATGGGTGGTTAAAGGTTGGAAATGGAAAGAAGACAAAACACTGTGAGAGGAGGAGAGAAGAGGGGCAAATTGTGGAGCCAGAGGAAGGGATTTGGTGGCAGGGGACGGGAGGTATGCAAAGGGCGGGGTGAGAGGACAGTGGGAGAAATGGGGGTGTATCCAAGTGGGGCACAGGGAAGAATAAGTGTGGGGGGGGGAGGTTTAGTTTTAGTTTTAGAGATACAGTGTGGAAACAGGCTCATCGGCCCATCTAATCCATGCCGATCAACAATTACCCAGTTCTACCCAACATACAAGGGGCAATTTACACAAGCCAATTAACGTACAAACCTGCACATCTTTGGAGGAAACCAAAGCACCTGGTTAAAACAGGGAGAACGTAAATCTCCATACAGACAGCACCCGTAGTCAGGATCGAACTAGGGTCTCTGGCGCTGTAGGGAAACAACTCTACCGCTGCGCCTCCGGGCCGCTTTGTGGGTTAGCTACTTAAAACTACAGAATTGAATGTTCATACCGACTGTTAGGTTGTAACAGACACAGGAGGAACAATTATTAACTAGAGAGAAGGCCTCTGCCTACTTCAAAATAGCACCAAGGCAACATTTACATTTGTGTGAGGAGGCTGGGGAGGGTTTTAGTTTTAACGCCTGACCTGGAAGACAACATCATTCTCAGCGCACCACTCCCTCGACTTCACTGGGTTGTCAACAGAGATTTATTTATAAGCTCACGTTTCCGGAGTGGAACGCAAATGTGCAATCTTCAGACTCCGAGGTGAGGCTGCAACCTCTGAACCACTGCTGACAGCTTGGAGTAAAATGAAGTTAATTTTACAAATTAATAGCATACAACTGGGGGAAATTACCATACAAGACCAAACACAACCACTCATTTGCTGTGCCTCTTTGGGAAAGATCAGTCCTTGCAGTCGTTTCTGCCTTTGAAAAGTTATTAATAAAAGGCAGGAGGTGAATTAGATGGACAGGAAATAGAAACGTATCCAGTCATAACTCAAATATTTGACCACAGTTGCAATTGGCCAATCTCCGCGATAAATCAAGCTGCCAAATTAACAAAACTAATGTATGTATCTCCGTAAACGCCTAATCATGGCCATATTTTGGGTCAGATTATCTAAATGTTGGCAAGCGTGTCACAACGAGCTGATATGGGATCGGGAAGGTATTATCATTGTGGTAAAATTATAGTTGAAACAAGAGTGACTAGTAATTGCTTATGTGGCATACAGCCAAGACTGGCGCATATTTAAAAAAAAAAAAAATTGTTTTGATACTAAATTGCCTGAGGAATTGAAATGAAAGGGATCTTGTTTGAAGGATTCCTGTTAAATTGAATAAAAAGTAAGTTGAGTGGAACTAGTTTTGATCCGTGAACTATGAACCGTGTTTCCGTGGTTACGCTAGATTCATGAAGGGCCGTGTTAAATGTTTAAACCCAACTTCCATTCCCAGTGACATTTTTAACATTAAATTTATCCTCTGTGAGTGCGAGGGTTTCCATAGATCACAATGATTTGTTCAGGTTATGCCACTTTTGGCTGAGATTATGGAGTTTGTACTCTAACAATAGTTAGAAGGTCAAACTTGACATTCTGCTGTGATTGGAATTGCCTTCCTGAAATTTAATAAGAAGGTAATGAATTCTGCGGGCAGAACAGGCGTCCAAGTCACGTCCAAGGGACAACATTATTTGTTTAGTGTTTCTGGCCTTCACCACTCCAGCTTGTTATCTCTTGAAGCACTTCAGGATCTCGAGAGAAATGTTTCCGAACGAAGCTACAGAGTAAATGCATCACTTTAGACGTTTCTACAGACTTTAGAGGTACAGCACAGAAACAGGGCCCTGAGCACAGGGAGTCCGCACCGACCAGTGATCACCCTGTACATTAGCTCTATCCTACGCTCTAGGGAAATCTGTAACCTTACCAAAGCCAATTAACCTACAATTGTCTGAAGAAGGGTTTAGGCCCAAAACGTTGCCTATCTCCTTCACTCCATAGATGCTGCTGCACTTGCTGAGTTTCTTCAGCATTTTTGTCTACCTCCAATTAACCTACAAACAGCTTTGGAGTGTGGGAGGAAGGGGGGGGGGGGTGGTGTGGAAGGGTGTGAGGGGATTGTAGGGGTGCTCACGAACTCAGCCCTGCCTCGGGGGCTTTATTCTCCGCAAGTGCCGGAAGGAAATCACCAGTTCACTAGTTCTACGCCATCCCAGTTTTGTATCTCACACACTAGCGGTAATTTTATAGAGGCCAATTAGCCTACAAACCTGCATGCCTTTGGAGTGTGGAGGAAACCGGAGAACCCGGAGAGAACCCATGCGGTCACGGGGAGAACGTACAAACTATGTGCAGATAGCAGCCGAGGTCAGGATCGAACCTGGGTCTCTGGCGCTGTAAGGCAGCAACTCTACAGCTGCGCCACTGTGCCGCACACTAAAATCAAACACGCACAAAGTGTGACCATCTCAGCTCACTATTGCTCATCTCTGCCTCATCAATATATCGGGGATCTTGGTATACGAAGATCAATCTAAACGTTCTCCCTTTCCCATTCACACGTGGCCCACATTGCATGTCAGTCTGGGCTCCATGCATGGTTCTCCAGTACAACCTGTCTTTAAGTCTTTTTATGGATGAGAGAGTTGTCTGATGAACGGACACTAAAGAAAAATTAGCTTGCACTCAACGGAGCCTGGAAGAATGAGAGTGACTGGGTTTAGGAGGGAGCGATAGATCAGCCATGATTGAATGGCAGCGTAGACTTGATGGGCCGAATGGCCTAATTCTACTCCTATCACCATATGACCTTATGACTTCCTGGGACTTTCTAAATTTTGCAAAGGACCAATGGACAAAATGCAGGGAGATGGTTTCCACTGGATTCCACTGACTACAGGTGTTGTCTATACAAAGTTTGTGCGTTCTCTCTGTGACCGTGTGGGTTTTCTCCGGGTGCTCCTGTTTCCTCCCACACTCCAAAGACATACAGGTATGTAGATTAATTGGCTTCTGGAAATTGTCCACAGTGTGTATGGCAGTGCTAGTGCATGGTGATCTCTGGTTGGCACGGACTCTATAGGCCAAAGGGCCAGATTCCACACTGAATCTCCAAAGTCTTAAGTCTAAAGAAAGTCTAAAACCAGGGGGCATGGCCCCAGAAGAGAGTCATCCATTTAGGTCAGAGATTTGGAGAAATCTATTTATGCCAGAACTGCGCATGCCCGATAGAGTATATTCAAGGCTGAGGAGGATAGACTTGTAGATCACCAGAGGGTTTGGAGGATGTGGGTATAGAGCATGAGGGTGGACTTCAAGTTTAGAACAAAGCTTAGTATTATTGGGAACTGACACAAGGAACTACAGATGCTGGAATCTTGAGCAAAACACAAAGTGCTGGAGTGACTCAGCAGATCAGGCAGCATCTGTGGAAGGAACGGATAGACAACGTTTTGGTTCTGGGGTGGAGAGGGTGTCGGGGGATGCTGGAAAAGAGGGGGGAGCAGGACAAAGCTTGGCAAGTGATAGGTGGATACAGGTAAGGTGGGACTAATTGGCAGATGGGCGGACAAAGGCTAGTGAAAAGGAGACAAAAGGGCATTGGATAATATTACTACCTTCTAGAACAGGCTTGAGAGTCTCTTTAAGATGTATAGTATTCAGCCCAGAAAGTTGATGGATACCGAATGCTCGCAATCCCTGCTCTGGATGGTTTAATATTAGCAGCTTCTCAGTGTCACGAACCAAAGGTGTGTTTTATTGGTCAAGTCGTGGCCTCAATAAGGTAGGAAGCCGTAAAGGCATTACCCCATCTCAGTGACCCAGTGAGCAAACAGCTGCTCGCTGCGTGAAATCTATTCTTGGCAGACGGACAAGGAAGTATCTCGCAGGCCCAATGTTGGGGAGAGGTGAAGGGCTGGTTATTAAAATTCTTCTCCTTCAAAGCAGATAGTGGCCATCTTAATTTGTACGCTAATGCAAAACGGCAAAGCTGGCTCTCTGACATGTAAATTTGTCTGCAGAGCTCTTTGCAAATAGAATGTGCCCAGTAAAGAATATAATGAATTTTTAAAAGGACGTTAAGGCTGTTGTGGAACAACGCAGTTACGGGGAGGGAAAAATATTGGAATTACCAATCACAACCTGGAACATGCAATGTCATGCAGGATACTCAGTATATCTTTGTTGTTAGTGGTTTTAAATAAAAAAATGATTACATTGCAGCTTTAACTTTAAAAAAAACTGCATGAAAGCAAAAGTCCATTGAAGGTAAATCAAATATTGACTTTGAATTGGACTCCCAATTACTTATTTATTCTTGTAGCACATCTTAACGTATACTAATGACTGATTAATGGCCTGCTTGTAATGTTTAGGGACTTAGGATGCTTTGCGATTTACTTTATACTTCTCATCTGAAGCACCAGATGTTTTAAGAACTTTTAGATGAGATAATCTTCCCAAATCGCACAATTTGAAAGCTTGAGGGTCGTACACATTCGCTGCTAACGGGCAGGTCTGCGATGTGTGGAACAGTCTAGGCACAACAGGTTATGGTTAGAGCTCCGTCTAAATTCTAAATTTCACACCGAGAAATTTCCTATCTTTTCAAATTTGTAAGAGCTGTTCAGAGATCGGCAGAATATGATCAATATGATCAGGGGGTATGGAGAGAAGGCAGGTACGGGATACTGAGTTGGATGATCAGCTATGATCATATTGAATGGCGGTGCAGGCTCGGAGGGCCGAATGGCCTACTCCTGCACTATTTTCTATGTTTCTATGAAAGAAAAATGTTGTCAAATATTTATGGGGCGGCACGGTGGCGCAGCGGGTAGAGCTGCTGCCTCACAGCGCCATAGACCCGGGTTCGATCCTGACTACGGGAGCTGTCTGCACGGAGTTTGTCCCTGTGACTGTGTGGCTTTTTCTCCGGGTGACTAGTGATCCCCGCACACATACAAGAGACGATTTTTTTTTCAATTTTACCAAGCCAATTGGCCTGCAAACCTATACGTCTTTGGAGTGTGGGAGGAAACCGGAGCATGCAGAGAAAACCCACACAGGTCACGAGGAGAACGTACAAACTCCGTACAGACTGCACCCGTGGTCAGGATGGAAAACAGGGTCTCTGGCGCTGTAAGGCAGCAACTCTACCGCTGTGCCACCTTGCCAACCTGGCGGGTCTATTATAAAATGATACACAGTGGGTTTTTTTCATGGATTGATTTGTATCTATTCTGTATGTCTGCCAGAAATCAGATGTGATTAGGGAACTGATTGAGGGAAGAAAGTGTTTGCACACTCAAGTGTCACATGTCAACTGTTAACAAGTCCTGACCGTAATCGGTCTCCTTATTCAGCCATTCAACATAAAATGATACTCTGCCTTTCATTCAGCTGCCGTTGAGATGATCAATCAATCCATCTACGCTGAAATTGTCAACTTATTTCATGATCTCTACATGGTATCAACTTTGGTCTTGAGCATAAAAGGATCTTGTGCTCCTAAACAATTTCCACAGCTTGCTTACTTCTCGATGCCTTTTCATGAACAGAGATGCAATGTTGAAACATTTCTGCCACTGGACCTATAACTTTAATAGATCTGATCTTTCATCTATCACATGGCTCGTGCTGGCTTGATGTACAAACCAGACCCCACATAAACTACAACGGGAAGTGACTTTGGGAGCCTGCTCTCGTTTATTAAGATGTGATTTGTGAAATCCAGGCCCCGTGTGCTGATCTTCCATGCAAGAGTGTTATTTTAGTATTAAGTCTCTCCATCGGATTAAGAAAAGGTTGCATCTTTTCTACATTTTCCTTCAGTCAGAAAAAGGCACAAAATGCTGGAGTAAGGGTTGCAGAGTGGCACAGCGGTAGAGTTGCTGCCTTAGAGCGTCAGAGACCCAGGTTCGATCCTGACTGCAGGGGCTGTCTGTACAGAGTTTGTGCGTTCTCCCTGTGACCTGCGTGGGCTTTCACCGAGAGCTCCCACAATCCAAAGACGTGCAGGTTTGTAGATTAATTGTCTTTGTGTAGGATAGTGCAAGTGTACGGGAAGATCGGTGATCGGCGTGGACTCGGTGGGCTCAATGACCTGTTTCCACACTGTATCTCGAAAGTCTAAACTGAGCGGGTCAGGCAGCATCTCTGCAGAACGGGGAACAGACGACGTTTCAGGTTGGGACTCTTCTTCGGGCAGATCGAGTAGCGGGGAAAGCTGGAGAAGAGGTGGGGGCAGGTAGGACAGATAGGTTGGCATGGGAATGGGAAGGGGAGTTACAATGGTTGGCAACCCTCAGTCAGAAGGTTTAAACCATCTAAGCCCGTAGAACAGTGGCTGAGCAAGAGCATATTTGCCAAAGATAAGAGTGGATGTGAAGAGGATGTTTCCACTAGTGGGCGAGTCTAGGACCAGAGGGCACAGTCTCAGAATATCTGGACGTACCTTAAAGATGGAGATGAGGAGAAATGCCTTTAGCCAGAGGGTGGTGAATCTGTGGAATTCATTGCCACAGACGGCTGTGGAGGCCAAGTCATTGGGTATTTTTAAAGCGGAGATTGACAGGTTCTTGATTGGAGAAGGGGATTCGAGGTTATGGGGAGAAGGCACGAGATTGGGGTTGAGGGGGGGAAATAGATCAGCCATGATTGAATGGTGGAGCAGACCCGATGGGCCGAATGGCCTCATTCTGTTCCTGTGTCTTATGTTCTAAATGTCAAGTTACGCGCATCTTTCAGGCAGAGTTTTTGTGAGGTCTGGTGGTATTGGAGACAGCTGAGAAAACGAATGTACAATAAAAACTAACCAACCATTCAACTTTCCTGGGATTTGGCCATTCATTTTTTTAACAAAGGGAATATGTGATGCCATCTAATATTCATACATATATGTAACTGCTGATGTTGCTATGATTAGTATTGTGTGGCTGAGCACTGGGTGGGTTTCTATTCCCTAAAGCAGTGCTGTATTATGGAAAGCATTTGTGTTTTAATTGGAAAGTCTGCTTTGCATGTGTTATCATATGTTTTATGACTAAGACATTTCTGCAGGAAAGCAGGGTACATGTCATTTCCCATTAACATCTGGATTCCCTTTTGTTTAATTAATAGATATTCCCCACAAACAGTCAAGGTTTTGCAAATTCTCGACCCAATGGATAAAATCACTTGTCAAGGGCTCAATGAATAAGAATACAATTAAATATAATAAAAAGGAACTGCAGATGCTGGTTTATGCCAAAGATGGACACAAAATGCTGGAGCAACTCAGCGGGTCAGGCAGTATCTCTGGAGAACATAGATAGGTGACGTTTTGGTTCTGGACCCTTCTTCAGACTGATTGAAGAGGGTCGTGGGGATAGCAAAGTGATGGATATTTTTAAGGCACAGGTGGACAGATTTTTGATTAATAAGGGTGTCCGGGGTTATGGGGAGAAGTCAGGAGAATGGGGTTCAGAGGGAAAGATAGATCAGCTATGATTGAATGGCGGAGTAGACGTGATGGGCTGAATAGCCTAATGGGGCTGTCCCACTTGGGTGACCTATTTGGCGAGTTTAAAAGTTTGAGTTGAGAGTTTGAAAAAAAATGACAAGTTGAAGACCTCCTTCGACTATGTTGAAGACTAGCTTCGACTAGCTACGACTCACTTCGGGATAATTGGATACCGAATAGTGGAGAGTGAAGCAGACCTCCACTATTTCCTTCGCTCCATAGATGCTGCTGCACCCGCTGAGTTTCACCAGCATTTTTGTATACCTTCGATTTTCCAGCATCTGCAGTTCCTTCTTAAACACGACCTCCTTTGATCTCCTTTGACTATGATGAACACTATCTACGACTACCTTCGACTACCCTCAATTACCTACGACTAACATGCCGACCGACTACGACTAAACCTACGAGTAAAAAAAGTATCGATTTTTTTCCATGGCGACCTTTTTTTTACTCACGGACATTTTTTAACATATTGAAAAAAACCGTCGCGACCCAGCTGAGGCCCCGACTATGTGGAGACCACTCTCGAGCATGAAGGAGAGTTACGAAGACCTCCTACAACCTCGTGTCGACCATGCTGCGAGTACGAGTCGAGGGCAAACTCGCCGGAACTCGCGGATTAGGTCACCCAAGTGGGACAGGCCCGTAATTCTGCTCCTAGAACTTATGAAAGCTGGAAGAGACGATCAGTAGGACAAGTGGGCAGGTAATAGGTAGGTGGGGGGGGGGGGGGGGGGGGTGGTGATAGACAGATGGTTTTTAACAAAGAGCAGAGATAGGATTGACGAGATGTGAATAGTGAAGCCAGAGGGTGTAAAGCTGTGAGTTCAGGTAGGGCACAGGGGAGAGAAAGGGTGGGGGAGGAGGTGGGAGATGGGGGGGGAGGGGGCGCATCAGTTAGCGGTCCTCTACCTAAATTCTTTCTAAGTTTTCACCCCCCTCCCCTCCCCCATCGCCAACTTAATACACTTCTTGAAACTGAACAAACGTACAATGGCTGATACTGATTAATGCACAAAAGGACACAAAGTGCTGGAGTAACTCTGTGCAGGTCAGTCAGCATCTGTGGTGAAACTGGATCAGTCTCTTCTTGCGAATGAGGCATAAATAAACCAAATGAATAGTTAGATCTCAAGCCGGGTGTTGAGCAGCCAGGTTGTGGTCTCTGTTGGCGACAATGTCTGCCAGGCCCTGAGCTCCATTTGGTGGGTGGTAGAGCGGGCTCCCGGAGATGACATGGTTGGCTGTCTGTTGTTCTGCTCTGCATTCACAGGCTGGGCTCTGGCGGAGGGAGCCCCCATCTCCACACGCTGGCATTGAAACTCTCAACTCCAGTACCAAGTCTGTTGAGCTTCACCCATGGTCCCCTGGGGAGGTCAGACCCCGGACGGCTTTTATCTGGTGAAGAGATATAGCTGTGTAATGGAGATGAGGTTGCCAATGAATAGGTGACATTTCGGGTCGGGACCCATCTTTCAGACTAAGTTGAGTCTAAAGAAAGAAATGATGCTGGCAAGGAGTTGAATGTGTAACATTAAAAAAAGACATGTTTCCATACCTCACTGCATGTTGTGGCTTAAGACTTATTAGTAGGTACAATGTCACATTCCCTGCGGGAATATGGATCAGGAACAATAATCTATTGAGGTCATGGGAAATACTGCTTACTCTTGCAGATGAGTGAGTTGCCTTGCTTATACACAGGCAATGGTTTAATTTATGTTTTTCTTTGCAAACATCCTCCTGCATGTTAGAAGGTTATTGCTTCAAGCCCTCCTACAGTGTATGTGTGTGTGTGTGTGTATTACCAGGTGACACTATGCATTGGGAAAATGTTGAGTTGCTGGGGGGGATGCAATGTTTGGGTGAGATATTCAAATGGCTGGATGGAGCAAAACCAGGTGAATATTGGCTCAATGCTTCTTTAATATCACATGCACACCGAGCTACAGTGACGTTTTTTTTTGTATACATCAGTAAGGTCATTGCCATACAAACGGCAGCACAGTGGCGCAGATAGTCAGAACCTTATTTTCCCCAGAGTGGAAAAGACCAGAGAGCATAGAAACATAGAAAATAGGTGCAGGAGGAGGCACCTTTGAGCCAGCACCGTCATTCATTGTGATCATGGCTGATCGTCCCCCTATCAAAAACCCGTGCCTGCCTTCTCCCCATATCCCTTGACTCCACTAGCCCCTAGAGCTCTCTCTAACTCTCTCTTAAATCCATCCAGTAACTTGGCCTCCACTGCCCTCTGTGGCAGGGAATTCCATAAATTCACAACTCTCTGGGTGAAAACGTTTTTTTCTCACCTCAGTCTTAAATAACCTCCCCTTTATTCTAAAACTGTGGCCCCTGGTTCTGGACACACCCAACATTGGGAACCTTTTTACCTGCATGTAGCTTGTCCAGTCCTTTTATCATTTTTGTATGTTTATAATTTGATAGCTTCAAGGTGGGAGCGGCAAAGTTTAAAGGAGATGTGTGGGACAACGTTTTTTTACACGGGGTGGTGGGTGCTTGGAGCACGCTACTAGGGGTGGTGGTGGAGGCAGATACGATAATGGCGTTTATAAGGGTTTTTTTTAGACAGGGGCATGGATATGTAGGGAGTGGAAGCATAGGGATCATGTGTAAGCAGAGGGGATTAGTTTAACAGCATCATGTTCGGTATGGACGTTGTGGGCACTGCTCTGCGTTCTCAGACATTACGACTGAACTTGCATTTAGAAAGGTGGCAGGATATTCCCTGGAACCTGGATAATCACTGATGTGGTGTTGGGATCCTGGGAGCCAACTTATGGCCTGGAAAATCCCAGGGGCAGTTAGTTATGCATCAGCTCATTGAATATTGATGCTGCCTGAGAAACAAATTTAGCCAGGATATTGGGAAAAGCCCTGTCTCTTCAGCATTTGCACTGCGAGCCTTGTAGTGACTATCACAATGTTTAAGAAACATTCAGATATGGATGGGACAGGTTTAGGGAGATATGGGCCAAATGCAAGCAGGTGGGACTGGTACAGATGGGACATGCTGGTCGGCAAGTTGGGCTGAAGGGCCTGTTTCCATGCTGTATGACTATGATTTTTGAGAAAGATGTCTTTTTTTTCTCTGACAGGGTGAGGCATATTCTTGGTCTCCCTCTTGTCACAGAAAGTAATGTTAAGGCTTTGGGAAACATTCTCCGACTAATATAGTCAACACTGAACCATTAAATAACGCAGTTGGCAGGAGCTGGAAGGGAATGCTTAAAATCAAAAGTGTATGTTCAAAATGGTCCCAGAGGATCTTAGATAGGTTTAAAATGAAGCAGCCAAATAAAATATCTATCACATAATCTCTTTAAAGGAAAATCGAGCTATGTTAGGCAACTTAATTTAAAGCCATTGATATGATTACCTCTGAAGAAGTCTCGACCCGAAACGTCACCTATTCCTTTTCTCCAGAGATGCTGCCCGACTCGCTGAGTTACTCCAGCATTTTGTGTCCATCTTCCCTACGATTGAGAAATTGTCATTGATATACTCAGTTTGACTAAACATTGAGAATAAAAACAGGGGTAACTTTGCAGGGCGGCACAGTAGCAGAGTTGCTGCCTTACAGTGCCAGAGACCCAGGATCGATCCTGACTACGGGTGCTGTCTTGTATGGAGTTTGTACGTTCTCCCTGTGATGGTGTGAGTATTCTCCAGACGCTCCTGTTTCCTCCCACAATCCAAAGACATGCAGGTTTTGCAGGTTAATTAGCTTCTGTAAAAACTGTAAACTGTCCCTAGTGTGTGGGATAGTGCCAGGGTATGGGATAATTGCTGGGGTGGGAGATTGCAACCTGCACGTGGTCCGCCCTGTTTCGACGAATGCAATCAACCTGGCGTGCACAATCAAATAAGATCAAATAGAACAAGTTGCCCTGCAACTTTAGGCTGTGCACACCATACGCAAGAAGAAGAAGAAGGATAATTGCGGGTCGGCACAGACTCGGTGGGCCGAAGGGCCTGTTATCTCTAAAGTAAACTAATTTGCAGCGGCAAGGTGAAACAGAATGGATGGTTTTGTTGAAACTAGCCAATTACAGTTTTGGAGTGATTAAAATAACAGTTCTCTGTGAAAAGCTCACAAAAGCTAGCGTGCTGTTCAAGTCTGGTCCAAGCAGTGAAAGTATAAACTCAGCCAAGAATTTATCGAGTTTGCTGCCATCAGCAAAAGGGATGAGAGTGTTTTAACACTTTAAAAAAAAAAAAAAAGCTGGTGCAAGGAGGATTAGGTTGCCATAGTAACATCTAAAACAAATGAATGCAGACTTTTTGGAAGCAAGGATTGTACGCCGAATGGAACCTTGCTTTCTTTGCCCGACGAGTCTTCAGTTTGACCTGGTGACTGTAACATTTGTTATGTTAATTCCACACACATGTGCCAGGGCTAAGTGGCGTGCAAGATGCATCCTTTGACTGCCTTTGTGAAAGAAATGTCCAGTGATCTGTTGCCACGGCCTAAGTTGCTGATCCAAAGAAGAGACTTTGTCAGACTAAAATGGCAGGCCACGTGAACGGTGCATTGACCGGCCTGCACTGCATACCAGAGAGCTGAGTCGCTTGCCTGGCAGGCCAACTGATCAAGCCTGTGTCGGAAGGAACTGCTGATTCTGGTGTAAACCGATGATCGACACAAAAAGGTGGAGTAACTCAGCGGGTCAGGCAGCATCTGTGGAGAAAAGGAATAGGTGACGTTTCGGGTCGAGACCCTTCTTCAGACTGAGAGTCGGGGGGAAAGGAAAGGAGAAATGTAGACGGCGCAGAGAACTGATGAGTGGAAGATATGCAAAAAGCAACGAGGATCAAGGAAAGGTGGAGCCCACAATGGCCCATTGTTGATTGTGGGGGTAGGTGATGACGAGTTGTACAGACCGAGAAACTGATCAGGACGACAATGAAACTAGTACAGCGACTAGGGTGGGAGAGGGGCGGAGAGAGAGGGGATGCAAGGGTTGGAGAAATCAGTTTGAGATTGTGCTGCTTGTGCACCAGGCCCCGACTGATTGTGGACAGTGTGATCTCTCTTCACACCAGGGGATTGTTACTGTGTCCATGGAGTACTGAGCCTCCTCAGTATTGTCCTCCGCTCATGGGCATAAATACAGGGAAAGGGGTATTTTAAAATCTGTGTTGTGAGCACTTTCACACCGGGCCAGGTCATTTCATTTGTAGACTGGGATAGTCTGGAGGATTAAGGGGCAGTAAACCAACGTGTAATAAATCTTATAAAGCGAAGTAAACAGTGGAACGTAGTGTGTGGACCATAGAACAGGAGATGTTCTTCAGCCCACAAAGTCTGTGCCAAGCATGATGCCAAGACAAGTAATCTCAGCCTGCAGGTTCACTCATATTCGTAGAATATAGAACTGTACATCACAGGAACATGCACTTCAGCCCATAAAGTCCATGTCAAACATGATGCCAAGATCAAATGAACCTCCTTTGCCTGCTAGTGATCCCTATCCATCCATTCCTCGCATAATATTCAAGAAGGAACTGCAGATGCTGGAAAATCGAAGGTAGACAAAAGCAAAGATCCTATAGCGAGCAAGATAGTCCACTCGACGAAAAAGACGTAGTACGGTCATGGGCAGATTCGTGTGTAATTTAAGGCCCCATTTGCGTAACCGGTTTCCGTCTCCGCACCAAAGATCCCATAGGATAATAGTACGGAGACGGAAGCCGGTTACGGAAACATCCTCGTAAAAATATAAGTTATTTGGTAAAAATCATCGCCTCATTATCAGAATTTTAATTTGTTGACACAAACTGTTGCCCCCGCAACGTTGATTACACTGCGGGTCGGGTCGAGTCCGGTTACTGAAATGGATGGAAAAAAAGGCCCACGTTCCGTTCCGTTGCGTACTACACGTCAGCTCATTGCATTTAGCAGGAGTGGTCTATCTTGCTCCGCTACAGGATCTTTGGACAAAAGTGCCGGAGAAACTCAGCGGGTGCGGCAGCATCTAGGGGAGCGAAGGAAATAGGCAACATTTCGGGCCGAAACATCAGAAGGATGCTGCCTCACCCGCTGAGTTTCTCCACCACTTTTGTCTACATTCCCTGCATAATCCATGTGCATATCTAAACATCTCTTATACACCACTATTGTATCGACTTCCACCACCATCTCTGGCACCACGTTCCAGTTCCAGGCGCCCATCACTCTCTGTGTAAAATAAAAACTTGCCCCGCACATCGTCTGCAGACGTTGCCCCTCTCACCTTGAAGCGATGCCCTCTAGTATTTGATTGAGAGAGATGGAAGCATTTAAAGAACAATTGTGCGCGGCAATGAGAATGACGTCGGGACGTTGTTGGATGGGACGGGACGGGAGACCCGGGCGGACAGTTTTACCCGTCTCCTTTGTGGTCAGTTTACTGCTCCATGATGTGGATTCCCAGCCTTGGCTGTGAAAGGAGGAAATGTGACTACAATCCCACAGGAAGGTATTGTTCATGAGCGGGAATATCGTCTCCACACTGTACAGCTTTAGCCGCTGGTTACACAGTGTTGATGAAGGGCCTGAAAGAAGCTTCCCCCCAACCCTGCTCGAAAAGACCAAGTGACAGGCAGAGGAGACTGTGGGGAAGACGGCTTTGCCTTCTCAAGGGCAGGAGCACTGATAAATGACTCGATAGTCTATAACACCATTATATTGGTCTCATATTTCTGGTCCACCCATTTCTTGCAGTCAGAGTCAACTGCACTATTACAATCGCTATTTTTAAATGCTGCTATAAATGCTATTTATAAATGGAGTTTTGGAGGATGAGAGGGGATCTTATTGAAACATATAAGATTGTTAAGGGTTTGGACACGCTAGAGGCAGGAAACATGTTCCCGATGTTGGGGGAGTCCAGAAACAGGGGCCACAGTTTAAGAATACGGAGTAAGCCATTTAGAACGGAGACACGGAAACACTTTTTCTCACAGAGAGTTGTGAGTCTGTGGAATTCGCTGCCTCAGAGGGCGGTGGAGGCAGGTTCTCTGGATGCTTTCAATAGAGAGCTAGATAGGCCTCTTAAAAAGTCGGGGGATATTGGGAGAAGGCAGGAACGGGGTACTGATTGGGGATGATCAGCCATGATCACATTGAATGGCGGTGTGCTGGCTTACTCCTGCACCTATTGTCTATTTTCCATTTTTAAATGTTGGTTCTTCTCAACTCTAAATCTTGGGTTTTTTTGATTGGCACTATCGTGCCCCCCCCCCCCCCCCCCCCCCCCCCCCCCAATCCCCTGCCACCCATATCCCACCTTCTGGCTTTACATTTCACTCCACTTCTTTCTGTATCTAACATCCTTTTTCCTCCTTATCATCTCTAGCCTTTATCCACCCATCTGCCAAACAATGCCTCTCACCTGTATCCACCTATCACTCAGCCTGGCTATGTTCTGTCCCCACGTCTTTTTCCAGCTTTCCCCCCCCCCCCCCTCCAATAATCAGTCTGCAGAGCGGACTGGACCCGAAACGTCGCTTTTCCATATTCTCCACAGAGGGTGTTAGACGCTCTGAGTTACTCCAACACTTTGTGCTTTTTTTTTGTTATAAACCAGCATCTGCAGTGGCGTGACGGTAGACTTGCTGCCCTACAGTGCCAGAGAGCTCGGGTTCAATCCCGACCATGGGCGCTGTCTGTACAGACGTTTTACGTTCTCCCTGTGACCATGTGGGGTTTCTCCGGGTGCTCCGGTTTCCCCCAATATTCCAAAAACCTGTTGGTTAATTGGCCTCTGTAAATTGCCTCTAGTGTGTACAATTCGCAAGGAAACAGGCCCTTTGGCCCACCAAGTCTGTGCTGACCATCGATCACCCGTTTACAGACTATTTATGTTATCCCACTTTCTCATCCACTCCCTGCATGCTAGGGGCAATTCATGCTAAATGTATGCCATGGACATGTCATGGACATACAGCACAGAAACAGGCCCTTCGGCCCAACTAGTTCATGCCGACCAGGTTTTATAACTGAGCTGGTCTCATTTCCCTGCATTTGGCCCATATCCCCCTAACCCTTTCATATCCATTCACCTGTCTAATGCATTTTAAACACCGCCACCATACTTGTCTCTCCAGCTTCATTTGGCAGCTCGTTCTGTATCTGCACCACCCCCTGTGTGAAGAAATTGCCCATCTAGACTCTTGAATCCTTTCCCTCCCGCCTTAAATGTAGCGTTCTTGACTCCTCTATGCTGAGAACAGGTCATCCGACTTGCCTATGTCTCTCGTGATTTTGTAAACCTCTGTAAGGTCACCCCTCAGTCTCCTGCGCTCCAGGGAAATAAGTCGCAAGGCATCTAACCTCTCCAATTACAATTCAAGCCCACAGTCCTGGTGACGTCAAGAGCGTTTTATTGTCATATGTCCCAGAGAGAACAATGAAATTCTTACTTGCAGCGGCACAACACAATATGTAAACAGAGTGTTTAAGAAGGAACTGCAGATGCTGGGAAATCGAAGGTACACAAAAACGCTGGAGAAACTCAGCGGGTGCAGCAGCATCTATGGAGCGAAGGAAATAGGCAACGTTTCGGGCCGAAACCCTTCTTCAGACTCACATGTAAACAGAGTACTCTGTAAACAATGTTATAATGATATAAAGGGTTCAGTATATGTGTAGGCACATCTACATACATGCACATCAAAACGAACAATAACAGTGCAAAAAAAAAACACCTGGTGAAATGGGAAATTGTGTTTTTGGAGAAAATAAGTTTTTCTTAAATTAATAACCAGATAAAAATCAGCTCATTGTGTAAACTATCCATATTGCCGCTGATCATAATGTATCATGAAAGCCAAAGTTATTGAAGCAAAACCCTATACAATTAAAATGCCAATAACCACAAGAAGAATTTGTGAAGATGAAGTCTAGTCTGCAAGTGCAACATAAAGGATTTTGTTGTTGGTATTCTGTCATTCCACACAGTGGGAACTGGTTCTCACTTTAATTTAATTTATAGATACAGCATAGAAACACACCCTTGGCCCATCGATACCACGCCTGTTCACACCACCACAGTGTTATCCCACATTCTCATCCACTCTCTGCACACTAGGGGCAATTTAGAGAGGGCCAATTAACCTACAAACCCACACGTCTTTGGGATGTGGGAGGAAACCCACCCGGTCACGGGGAGAACCGTGCAAACTCCGTACGGACAGCACCCGTGGTCAGGATCGAACCCGGGTCTCTGGTGCTGTAAGGCAGCAGCTCTACCACTGCGCCACCGTGCCACCCTCCTAGCGAGGGCCACTCTTCTCTGAGATCACGTTGCGTTGCAACTCTGCGTTCAGATCTGCTGAGGTGACAGTGGAGGTGGTTCCCGGCTTAAGTAAGTGTTCCTTACCTGGGAACTCTCCACAAACTGAATTTTCTGTGAGCCGGAAACAAACAATTTCTCCCAAAATTGCAAAATCGCAAAGTGTAGTCATTAGCTTCAACATCCCCTTGGACACTGAGTAGTCTGGCAAACGCTGGTGTATATGTTAGCAGTTGTTCCCAGCAAATGAACTGTTTGTCCAGATGCAGGCCAGGAGAAGCGAATGAAGAATCTGACCTGCCTAAAGGCACAAAGCAACGATCTTCAGTTTAATATAGGAAAGTGTGCAATAATGGGAGATGGCTGATAGTTTGTAACGTTCGATGTTACCTGAGGGAGAGTTTGGGAGAAGGTTTTATCTGTGAGCGATTGCTGTAGTGTTTCCTGGTGAAGAGGTGCGAGTATTACACCTGAGAGAATTGAGTCTGAAAGAATTTGTGGGAAGTCAGATTTTCATAAGTCGGGTCCACGTCAAGTCAGGTCAGGTCTAAGTGGCCGCCAGTACACGGTCTTAGCGGTGATCATGTAAATAACGGCAGATTGCAAGGTTTAAGTCAAGAGTGTTTAATTGTCATATGCCCCAGAATGGATTGATTACATTCCTACTTGCAGCAAATGTACACAAGGTAGACACAAAATGCTGGAGTAACTCAGCGGGTGAGGCAGCATCTCAGGAGAGAAGGAATGGACGGCCTCTCCTGAAATGCTGGCTGACCCGCTAAGTTACTCCAGCGTTTTGTGTCTACCTTCAATTTAAACCAGCATCTGCAGCTCTTTCTTACACATATGTAAACATGGTACGCTGTAAGCACCATACTAAACAGCAAAATAGTTATTGGACTTTTTTGTTGTTAAGATTTATTTTTATGTGTGTGTGTATATGTGTATGTATGTGTGTGTATGTATATATGTGTGTGTGTATGTGTGTGTGTATGTATATATGTGTGTGTATATATATGTGTGTGTGTATATATATATGTGTGTGTGTGTATATATGTGTGTGTGTGTCTATATATATGTATGTGTATGTATATATATGTGTGTGTGTGTATGTGTATGTGTGTATATTTATGTGTGTGTGTGTGTATATATATGTGTGTGTGTGCACAGTACATATATGTATAATCGTGTGTGTGTATACATATGTGTTTGTGTGTATATACTGTGTATATATTTAGTGGTTGTAGTATTTAATAACCTGATGGTTAGGAAGTAGCTGTTGCTGAAGCTGAACGTTACAATTTTCAGGCTCCTATATCTTTTTCCCGATGGCAGGATTGAAATGAGAGCGTGGCCAGGGTGGTTTGGGTCTCTGATGATGCTGGCTGCCTTTATGAGGCAGCGACTCCTGTAGGTCCCTTCGATGAAGGGGAAGTCAGTACCCGCGATGGACTGGGCAGTGTTCACCTGAAGCTCCCTTCCAAAACCACCAGCGAAGCTCACAGCAGAGAAGATAGTCATGCAGATAATTGAGTCTGAACCAATTTCCTTCTTCGAGCAATCCAAAACTAATCTCAGCGGCACGTACTGCTTTTGCATCGCCCTCCACAAAAAGATGATCTAGCCTTCCCTGTAAAAGATAGGATGGTCCTCACCTTGGCAACTCTAACGTGTGCTGACAGATCTCTCTGCTGCCTGCAGTCTCACCTTGTTCTTCACTTTATCAGCTTCCTGGCCAAAAATTGACTTTGATTTTGAGGTTCAGTTAAATGTGACCCATCTTAATACCAATTACTTATTCCGTTTCTGCAGCGTTGTAATTAATTTCAAGACTCTGGGTGCAAATCATTTAATGGGTCCTTACGCAGAACACAGAACAGTCCAGCGCAGGAACAGGCCATTCAGCCCACAATGTCTGTGTTGAACATAATGCCAAGATAAACGAATCTCTTGTGCCAGCATGTCATCCGTATCCCTCCATTCCCTGCACATCCATGTGGCTAACTAAATGCCGCTTAAGTAGATAGATAGATAGATAGATAGATATTACTTTATTAATCCCTTTATTCAGGGGAAATTCAGATGTCCTTGCAGCACACTAATAAAAATACAACATAGCATTCAAGAAGTTTAACATTAAAACATAAAAACATCCCCCCCACAATGGTTCCCTCTGTGGGGGAAGGCACAAAGTCTAGTCCCCATCCTCTTGCCCACCCAAAGTTGGGCTTATGAGGCCTCCACAGTCGCCATTCCGGGGGCCCGATGTTCCCGGCCGTTCTCGCCAGGTGATGGTACTCCGGCGTCGGGAGAACCCTCAGCGGCTTGGGGTGTCAGGAACGGCCCCCCTCCTACCGGAGACCGCGGCTTCCAAGCCAACAGACCGCTTAAATGCCGCTTAAATGCCACTATCTTACCTGCCTCTACCACCACCCCTGGCAGCACGTTCCAGGAACTCATCCTCTAACCCCGCACATCTTCTTTAAACTTTGCCCTTCCAGAGTTATAACTATGCCCTCTAGCCTTTGACATCTCCATTCTGGGAAGAAAAGTTCAGACCGTCTACCTACCTATTAATATCATAATTTTATATACTTCTGTCAGGTTTTCCTTCAACCTCCATTCTGGAGAAACAATCCACGTTTGCCCACTTTTGACTCAAAATAAAGGACCTACTTGGTTCAGTTTAGTTTAGTTTAGTTCAGAGATACAGCGCAGAAATAGGCCCTTCGGCCCACCGAGTCCACCCGATCCCATTACGCTCCTATCCTACACGCCAGGGACAATTTACAACCTTTACCGAAGCCAATTAACCTACAAACCTGTACGTCTTTAGAGTGTGGGAGGAGAAAGGAGCAACTGGGGAAAAACCTAGGCGGTCACAGGGAGAACATACAAGCCTTGTGCTGACAGCACCCGTAGTCAGGGTCAAAATCTGGCACTGTAAGGCAGCAACTCTACCACTGCACCACCATGCCGCCCTATTTGAAAACTTTGCATTGGAATTTATTTATTGAATGTTTAAAGGTAGTCCTTCACTGAATTGTATGTCCATGCAGTCATATCGTCCATAATCTGTAAGAAGAATGAATCCTGTCAACACATTAGTTTGTATGGATGGAGTTATGAGGTATTGCTTTGACTGTGTTGTACCATTGTTGTCCTCCTCGGCTGACCTATCTTCAATTCTATCCTTTTCTTCTTTCCAGCTGCAAGGATCCATAAAGAGGAAGTTGGAAAGCAATGGTTCCCCTGCCAACCACGACAAGATCAGTGATCTCTCTGACACTGCCTTCTCGGGGGAGGTGAAGCGGATTTGCTTGGACGATGTTAGTCTCTCGATGGGTCAGAGCGAGGCGTCTAATGTCCTCCGCGCCGACGTGCACAGTTCCTCGCTGCCGATCGCCCACCGGAGCCAGGCCCTGCAGAACCCTGGCGCCATGGGTTGTGTGACTCCGGCGGCCAACGCCGGCCTCCTGGGCGGTAACCAAGCCAACGGCAGCAACATCGGCTCGCAGTTTGCCGTGACGTCCAACGCCGACATGAAGCCCAACGTCGGCGACGGGCACAACATGTTCTTTGACTCCAAGGCGGCCAGCAATATAACCATGGATCCCGACTTGGTGGACCTCCTGGAGGAGTTGACCAACATACCCAACTCCCCGTTAAACGAGCTGGACATCTTGAACCCCAGGAGCGACCCCCTGAACCTGGGCCTGGTGGGGTCAAACCAGAGCACGGCTCGGAAGTCATCGCCGCACACGGCCTCGCACTTGGACAACTCCATACCCAGCCGGGAGTTTTCTCCCAACTACAACCAGGCTCCCGCGGGCTCCCCGCAGAGGAGGCCGCCCTCTGCTGGCGCGGCCTACCCCCTGTCGGCTCCGCCCAACGCCATGCCGTTGCCGATGTCCTCGGCCTCTCAGAGCCAGGGTCCGGGCCAGAGCCAGACACCGCTGCTGACGGGAACCAACGGCAACAGGGTCGGCGCCAACTGGCACGAGCTCTCGCACGCCCAGCAGCTGAAGAAGATCGCGGCGAGCCAACACCAGCGCTCCGTCTCGCAGCAGTCTCACCCGCAGCAGGGGCAGGGTGCAAACTGGCCTTCCGTACCCCCCTCCGGGCCCTCTCCTCCATACCAGGCCGACAAACTGCCCAGCCCTTCGCTCCACCAGCAACCCTTCAGCCCACCCAGCGGCATCCTGCCCAGTCTCCCTCCCTCCAGTAACCCAGCCAGCACCATGCAGAGCTACCTGTACAATAAGGTGCCCTCCAACCAGCCTGCCCGCATTGCCATGTTGCAGCAGCAGCAGCAGCAACAGCAGCAGCAGCAGCAGCAGAGCGGCCTGAGCCAGGGGCAAGGGGCCGTGACCGAGAGCACCCTGTCCTCCGAGCAGCTCTCCTTCAGCAACACCAAGCCGCTCTCCCACTTCGACCCCGACCTGGCCCCGCACAAGATGGCTTCCGTCGCCAGCGCTCAGAGCCAACCCGGCGTGGTGCATTACATGCACCAAGCTCCTGCAGCCGTGCAGCAGCCACCGCAGCCCGGCTCCACCCAGCAGCTGCAGTTCCGCAACAAGTTCCGCATGCAACAGCTGAGGCTGCAGGGCAGCGTGCCACATTCACCGGTAAGACAATGACAGAATTGCATGCTACGGGTGAACTGTGAGTGCTGTTTGTATCTCTTGTAGCCATTCCAAGGATGCTTTGTTTAGTTTACTTTACTTTACTTTGTTTAATTTAGTCTAATTTTGTTTATTACTGTCCGTGTACCGAGGTACAGTGAAAAGGTTTTTTTGGTTTCGAGTACAATTAAGCCTTCTTCCTGTGTGTGGCATGCACAGCCTAAAATTGTAGGCCAACTTGTTCTATTTGACCTTGTTTGTGCAAGATAATGTCCAGTAAAGTCCGATCAGAGATCACCCGACCGTCTCCAATGAGGTAGATGGTAGACTGGGACCATCTCTCTAGTTGGCTATAGGATGGTTTAGTTGCCCGATAACAGCTGGGAAGAAACTGAATCTAGAAGCGTGCGTTTTCACACTTCGTTGCAACCGCAAGAAAATTCTTCCCTTCCCTCCCGCACCACCCCCTCCCCGGGCACTTTCCGTTGCAACCGCAAGAAATGCAACACCTGTCTCTTCACCTCCCCCCTCGACTCCATTCAAGGACCCAAGCAATCGTTCCAGGTGCGACAAAGGTTCACCTGCATCTCCTCCAACCTCATCTACTGCATCCGCTGCTCTAGGTGTCAGCTGATTTACATCGGGGAGACTAAGCGCAGGCTGGGCGATCGTTTCGCCGAACACCTCCGCTCAGTCCGCAATAACCAACCTGATCTCCCAGTGGCTCAGCACTTCAACTCCCCCTCCCATTCCCAATCCGACCTCTCTGTCCTGGGTCTCCTCCATTGCCAGAGTGAGCAACAGCGGAAATTGGATGAACAGCACCTCATATTCCGCCTGGGCAGCTTGCATCCGGATGGCATTAACATTGAATTCTCCCAATTTTGCTAGCCCTTGCTGTCTCCTCCCCTTCCTTAACCCTCTAGCTGTCTCCTCCCACCCTCCTATCTGCCCGTCCTCGGGCTCCTCCTCCCCTTTTCCTTCCTTCTCCCACCCCCCCCCCCCCCCCCCCCCCCCCCATCAGTCTGAAGAAGGGGTTCGGCCCGACACTCCGCCTATTCCCTTCGCTCCATAGATGCTGCTGCACCCGCTGAGTTTCTCCAGCAATTTTGTGTACCTTCTGTACCTCTTGCCTGTTGGGAGAGGGGAGCAGAGGGAGTGACTGGAGTGAGACTGGTCCTTGATTATGCTGGTGGCCTTGCCGAGGCAGCGTGAAGTGTTGATGAGGTCAATGGGCGGGTGGGTGGCTTTTTTTTAAGCAGGTAAAACTGAAATTTCTGGATTTGTAATACGAGCTCCTTGTTCAGGAAATAAAAACCTAGGGTAACGCTCCAGTACTGTACAGGGTGTTGAACTGTAGGAGGAGCGACCTTTTGGATGAGAATTTAAAGTTAAGTCCAGTCAGCTCCCTTAGATGAGTGGAGAAGGTCCTGGGGAACAATTTCAAAGGAGGACCAAAGGAGTTCTGGTTAATACATATCCCTCGTCCCTTGTCATTGGAACAGATTATCACATCACGGGTTGGGGAAACTTGCAAATGTGTTATTTGACTTCACTGACGGCACTTCAGAGTTATGTAACCAGCTGTAATCAGCTTTGGTGCCCTCTGATAGACACTATGTAAATGCAACTCTGCACACGCAGTCGCCAATTTAAAATACAGTTGGAAAAATTAGAGCGCTTTAAACAAAAACTGGCTAATTACAACTTGAAAGTGCCGAGCAGTCATGTACATAGATAATGCCTTTCAAGAACTAATGGCTTTCAAGTAATAATGAGGTGAGATGTCAGTCTGTTGGGTGGCACGGTGGCGCAGCGGTAGAGTTGCCGCTTTACCGCGCCAGCGACCCGGCTTCGATCCTGACCACGGGTGCTGTCTGTGTGGAGTTTGTCCGTTCTCCCTTTGACTGTGCGGGTTTTCTCCGGGTGCTCTGGTTTCCTCCCACACTCCAAAGCCGAACAGATTTGTAGGTTAATTGGCTTTGGCAAAATTGTAAATTATCCCTCGAGTTTAGGATGGTGTTAGTGTACGGGGTGATCGCTGGTCAGTGCGGACTTGGTGGGCGGAAGGAAGGGCCTGTTTCCGCGCTGTGTCGCTAAAGTCTAAAGATATGCTTTAGCCTTTCATCGCCAAAATGTCTGATCCAAATTTCTGCTTTGTAAGCCAAATGATATAAGCAATTTCCTTCCTTTTCCAGAAGTCAGAAGGTGTGAATGTTGTTGTGAGCTTTCACCCCAGGTCAGGTTCAAGGCGTCACAGTGGCACAACGATAGTGCTGCTACCTTCCAGCGCAAGATATCCGGGTTCGATCCTGACCTCGGGTGCTGCTGTACAGAGTTTGTACATTCTCCCTGTGACTGTGTGGGTTTTCTCTGGGTGCTCTGGGTTCCTCCCACACTCCAACGATGTGCAGGTTTGTAGGTTAATTGGCATCTACGAAAATTGTCCCTAGTGTGTGTGGGATCAAACTAGTGTATGGGTGATTGCTGGTCGGTGTGAATTCAATGGGCCAATGGTCCTGTTTTCACGCTGAATCTAAACTACACTTAACTAAACTGAGTTAATCACAGAACAACTGCGTTTCTATCCCTTTCCTGAGTGCTTAGGCTTACTGGCCTTTCATTTACATAGTTTTCTGCAAAGTTGTGCCAGGATGGAGAATTTGTAAGGAATTCTCCATTTCTTCCCACTTATAGTGGCACTGACTTTTACAAGACCACTTTGGGCTAATTTCTGCCAGAGATATTTGGGCAGTTGAGTGTTAGTTTGCTCTGGGTTTCTAAAGAATTAAGTTGATTGAGCTGAAGAGAATATAGTAACGGCTTCGAGCAGTCTAAAGTGAATACACTATCGGAGGAGCAAGCAAACAGTAGGTCCTCTGATGTGTTTGAACAGTGAGCCTGTATAAGAAGGTCGTTAAAAGCTTGCAGAAAGAACCCTGCCTCTGTCTTGATTTGGAATCTGATTTGCTCATCTAGGAGACGACAATAGACTTTTAATCGTTTGGCTGACGGAGTTCCTCGAAATGACTCCGTCAAAATAGGCAGCATTGTTTTATGTAATTGAAATTCACAGACACTTGCCCCTTGATGAGGTTTACTGGTGTGTCAGGCGGCCTCAAAGAACAGGTATCGGTGGCAGCCAGGATCTACCTAGGTTTATGTGCCTAATGCTGGCAAATGGGACTAGGTTAGATGGGGCATCTTGGTCAGCATGGACGAGTTGGGCAGAAGGGCCTGTTTCTGTGCTCTATGACTATGTGTAGAAAGGAACTGAAGAAGGGACCCGACCTAAAATTTCTTTTCTTCAGAGATGCTGCCCGACCCGCTGAGCTACTCCAGCATTTTGTGTCTGTCAACAAACTGCAGATGGTGGTTTATACAGAAGATAGACACTAACAGCTGGAGTAACTCTGTGGGTCGGGCAGCACCTCTGGAGAAAAAGGATGGGTGAAGTTTCGGGTTGAAAGCCTTCTTCAGGCTGGGATTCAGCAGTCTGAAGAAGGGTTCCGGCCCAAAACGTCACCTATTCCTTTTCTGCAGAGATGCTGCCCGACCTTCTGAGTTGCTCCAGCACTTTGTGTCTATCTTCAACCATCTCCTCCGAACCTGATTCATCTGCCAAACAATCGCTCCTTACCTTGATCCAGTTATTACTTACCAATTCTTGCCCCATATTCTCCGCTCACCTCTTTGTACCAACTATTTCCTCTTAGTTTATAGCTCATTGATGCAGCATAGAAACAGGCCCTTCGGCCCACCGAGCCCATGCTGACCATCAACCTGCCGCCACAGATTAAATGCAATTTCCCATAAGCAGCAATGAACTGGTTGAAACTTACCGAATAGTGAAAGGCCTGGATAGAGTGAGTGTGGAGAGGAGATTTCCACTAGTGGGACAGTCCAGGACCAGAGAAAGGAGATGAGGAGGAATTTCTTCAGTCATAGGGTGGTGAATCTGTGGAATTCATTGCCACAGACAGCTGTGGAGGCCAAGTCAATGGATATTTTGAAGGCAGATTCTGGATTCAAATGGATGTCAGGGGTTATTGGGAGAAGGCAGGAGAATGGGGTTGATAGGGAGAGATAGATCAGCCACGATTGAATGGCGGAGTAGACTTGCTGGGCCGAATGGCCTAATTCGGGTCTTAGAAGTGATGAACTTGTGAACAGAAGGGCCAGAGGCTCAATGTAGATCCCAAGTGCAATGTAGAGGGTACATGGGTTTTCTTCTCTCCCCCCCCCCCCCACAGCCCTTATGCTAAACTCTGGTGGGACAGCAAACTTCCTTGAGGGGATGATTCTAGCAGGCCGGCAGAGAGGTCAAAGTTCACAGCGAGGCAGAGCTTTGAGGGCGAAGGTATGTGGAAGGCGGCCAGCTGGAGAGGGAACAAAACGGCATGAAATTCGATCTACATAGCAGGCTGTGGAAACACAGCCGGCAGCTGCTGTAAGGACCCTGCAACCCCCCCCCCCCCCCCCCCCCCCGTGCGTGTTCTTGTTTGCTCCGCAAGTGGAAAGATGAGAGTTTTTATTCGAACCAAAAAAAAAAAAAATATTCCGGTATAAGTGCTTTTTAATATGCGTGTGAGCGCTGTACTGCCGGAGTGTACGGCCCCCGGCTTTCAACCTACACGTTTATAAAGCAATGAGGTAATAAAGAGCCTCTTTTTTTTATTAACCGCAGAGACTGTGATGTCTGCCACTGTAGAAGCAGTGAGCTTATGTTCAAAATATTCTCGCTTCCTTTTAGGCTTTTAAGGAATGTGTAACTGTGTCGGGAATGTTTGAATTAAAAAGGAATTTATACTCCACCCTTTCCCACCCCCACCCTGCTTTCACCCACCTCCCCCCCCCCCCCCCCCCCCCCCCCTGCCCCCTCCTCACCCGCCCCTCCCAGTCTGATTTTTTTTTAAATAATTGGGACATTTGAACTATGGAGGGGACTCAAATGTATTGGGAAGGGGGGGGGGGGGGGGGGGAGAGAGGGGGGGGTGTGTGTGGGGGGGGGAGAGACAAAGAGAGGCAGGGAGACAGAGGGAGACATGGACACAGGGACAGACAAAATGACAGAGACAGGGAGACGGAGATAGAGAGAGAGACAGGGAGACAGAGAGAGACAGGGAGGGAGAGAGAGAGAGATCAGGGAGAGGGAGAAAACAGATAGAGATAGACAGATCAGGGAGAGAGGGAGATAGTGAGAGGAGGGAGGGAGAGAGAGAGCAAGCAAGAGGGAGAGAGGCAGACAGACACAGAGAGGGAGAGACAGGGAGTAAAAGCTTAGGATTTGATTTCAAAGGGCCATGACAATGATAATGCCAGACTGGGCGATTTTGAGGGTGTATGCAGCTTCTGAACTGGAGCAGAGGCCCCTGGAGCTAATTGAGTGCCTTTGAATAAACGAATAAAGAATGATGAATCGGTGCTGTCTGAGCTGTGAGTCTCCAAGTTTGGCTCCCTTGTTTTTTCACTGATGTTTTAGCAGTGACTTGCTCCGTGGTCATTTTGCTTCTTCCCATGTGTAGCCATGCTGCCCTCAGGCACTGCACTTATATCCCATGTATTTGTATTAATACGACTGCCACTCAATCGAGGGGGGGGGGGGGAACTTTGTTGAACCTTTTGACTTAAGTAAATCCTTGATTTTACCCATTTTCCAAAGGAAGGTTTTAAAATACACAACAGTTCTGCTTCAAGAATAATATCCTACTCTTCAACAGGAAAGGCCGGCGTTAGAGAAAATCCTCAAATACTATTCGAAGTGAGTGTTGTGCATTCTGACATTGGTTTATTCTTAATCTGGGGGACTAGTCTTTGCAGCCAGTTTAGTTTAGATCTACAGCGTGGAAACAGGCCCTTCGGCCCACGTAATCCGTGCCGTCCAGCGATCCCCGCACGCCCAGCGCAGCGCAGCGCCACACACTGGGGACAATTTGCCATTTTTACCGAGGCCAATTAACCTGCAAACCTGTGGGTGTGTTGGAGTGTGGGAGGAAACCGGAGCGCCCGGAGGGAGCCCACGTGCAGAGAACGTGCAAACTCCGTACAGACAGCACACTCGTAGTCGGGGTGGAACCCGGGTCTCTGGCGCTGTGAGGCAGCAGCTCTACCGCTGCACCAGTGTGTTGGTACTTGAAAACTGATGGCTGCTAACGTGGTGATTTGTGGCACCTCACGACCAAGTAATCTTGTAGGGTATCCCACGTAGAGTTGCCGGGGGGGGGCATTGATAGCGGTGGGGGGGGCGGACTTGGCTGTGGTGGAGGGAGATGCCTGAGGGGGGGCGGTCTGGTGAGGGGAGTTGCTGATCGTTCAGCCTCCTAGCTCACGCTGCCTCCTGCTGTCTTGACGCTGAGCAAGTGAGATTGAAAACTGACATTATCAATTTACTCAGCCACCTCTCACATTTCTTATCCCCTCTTCACTCTCATTCTATTTGCCGTCTCTCTCTCTCCTTTTACTAATCAGTTTCTTATTTTCTCTCTTTCCCATTTTTCATTCATTTTCTCATTCTCACACCCTCGCTTTTGTACTTTCCACCTCTCACTTCAAACCTCCTTCCGTCATTGGCTTCCCTCCCACCCCTCTCTTCATGCTCCCTCTCTCTCTCCTTTCTCCACTCCTCTCTTCCTGTCGTTTTGTCCTCATTCTCCTTTCATTCTCACACTCCTACCCTCTTTGCTCTTCCTCATTCATTTTCTCCCATTCTTTCACACTCATTCTCTTCCTCTTGTATCATCTCTCTCTTCTCTCTCTCTCTCCTCCCTCTCTTCCCCCTCTCTCTCCCCCTCTCCCTCTCACTCTCCCTCTCCCTTGCACTCTCCCTATCTCCCTCCCTGTTCTCTCCCTCTCTGCCCCCCCCTCTCTGCTCCCATTCTCTCTCCCCCACCCCGCTCCCTGCCCCCCCTCCCTGGCTCCCTCCTCCCTCCCTCCCCCCTCCCCTCTCTCTCCCCCTCCCTCTCTCCCCCTCTCTCCCCCTCTCCCCTCTCTCTCTCCCCCTCTCCTCTCTCTCCCCCTCCCTCTCTCCCCCTCTCCCTCTCTCCCCCTCCCTCTCTCCCCCTCCCTCTCTCCCCCTCCCTCTCCCCCTCCCCTCTCTCCCCTCCCTCTCTCCCCCCCCCTCCCCCTCTCCCCCCCCCCCTCCCCCCTCCCTCTCTCCCCCCCCTCCCTCTCTCCCCCTCCCCCTCTCTCTCCCTCCCTCTCCCTCTCCCCCCCTCCCTCTCTCCCCCCCCCCCTCTCCCCCCCCCTCCCTCTCTCCCTCCCCCCCTCCCTCTCTCCCCCCCTCCCTCTCCCCCCTCCCTCTCTCCTCCCTCCCTCTCTCCCCCTCTCCCTCCCCTCTCCCCCTCCCCCTCTCTCCCCCGCTCCCCTCTCTCCCCCTCCCCCCCCTCCCTCTCTCCCTCTCTCCCTCCCTCCCTCTCTCTCCCTCTCCCTCTCTCTCTCTCTCTCCCTCTCTCCCCCTCTCCCCCTCTCCCCTCTCTCCCTCTCTCCCCCCCTCCCTCTCTCCCCCTCTCCCCCTCCCTCACCCCCCCCCCCCCGCTCCCACATTCACTCCCGCTTTCCTCCTCTCCCCCCTCCCTCCCTCACACACTCTTTCACCACTGTGTCAATCATTCACTCCCACTCCCTCTGAGAGAAGCAGGAAGTTACCATTTTCAAAACCACATCCCATGGAGCAGAATATTTATGAATAGGAAGACAAACTGTGTGGGGGGGGGGGGGGGGGGGGGGTGGGGTGGGGTGGGGGGGGGTGGGTGGGAGGGGGGGGGTGTGTGTGGGGGGGGGGGGGGGGTGTGGTGTGGGGGGGGGGGGGGGGGGTGGGGTGGGGGGGGGTGGGGGTGGTGGGGGGAACTGCTTTCACAAACTTGTTTGAAAGTGCAATGCTCTGCTGCACCTTCACCACCCGTGATGCAACACCACCAGCTCCAATTGTGTTCAGCTAGTTGCCCTTTGCATCATTCACAGTTAAGTACTGCCCATGCCAGTGAATCTATTCCATTAATCCCTGTCACACACTGTCCGGAAATCCTGATTTAGCTTAGTGAGGGGGCACTGAACAAGACTGTTTAGCATCTGTTCCTTCTGCTTGAGTGGACTCAAAAATGTTTGGAGGATTTTGCTAAAGAAATGTCAACACACATTCATGACATGAGAGGAATAGATCGGGTAGACGCACAGAGTCTCTTGCCCAGAGTAGGGGGATAGAGGACCAGAGGACATAGGTTTAAGTGAGGGGGGGGGGGGGGGAGATTTAACAGGAACCTGAGGGGTGGCTTTAACACAGAGGGTGGTGGGATGTTATGGAACGAGCTGCCAGAGGAGCTAGTTGAGGCGGGTACTATTGCAATGCTTAAGAAGCATTTGGAGAGGTACATGGATAGGAGAGGTTTAGAGCGATCTGGACCAAACACAGGCAGGTGGGACTAGCATAGATGGGACAGTGTGGGCAAGTTGGGCCGAAGGGCCTGTTTCCACACTGTACGACTTTGACTCTAAACAGTTGCAGTTTAATACGTGCATAAGAAGGCAACATAACAAGAATGCCAATTCTATAAAGAGACAGGACCCCAGGTTAATGGCTGTTGTTTGATCTTGGTTAAACATCACAGAGATATTCCAAGCAAGATGGCAATATAATTGCAGTAACGTACAGCAAGCCAAGCCACATCAAAGTGAAGCAAGATGCAAGCTGACAAACCCTTAAACATACAAATCAAAAATGTATCTGTATGCATTGCATTTAGCCCGCAGAACATTGTTGAGCTGGATAGTTTCAGGAACAGAAGGGAAAGGGTTTAGTTGATGGAAAGCGTTGCTCAAAAGCAGAGGAGTGGCTGCACGCAAATTGAAGTCAACAGTTTTTTTTTTGTTAAGACAAGGAACTACAATCTGAAGAAGGACCCGGACCCGAAACATCACCTGTCCATTTTCTTCAGAGATACTGCCTGACCCGCTGAGATGCTCCAGCACTTTGAGTCTTTTAGTGTAAACCAGCACCCTGCATGAGTTCATTAGTGCATAGGAGCAGATTTAGGGCATTCGACCCATCAAGTCTACTCCTCCATTCTATCATGGCTGATCTATCTTTCCCTCTCAACCCCATTCTCCTGCCTTCTCCCCGTAACCCATGACACCCATACCGAATCTATCAATCTCTGCCTTAAAAATACCCAATGGCTTGGCCTCTACAGCCGTCTGTGGCAATGAATCCCACAGATTCACCACCCTTTGACTTACGAAATCCCTTCACATCTCCTTTGTAAAGGTACGTCCTTTTATCTGAGGCTATGGCCCCTGGTCCCAGACTCTCCCACTAGTTTTTTTTTAACTTTTCTTGGGTTCTACATTTTGAACTGGAGATGCTGTTTTACAAAGTGCTTCAATAACTCAGTGGGCCAGGCAGCATCTCTGGAGAGCATGGATAGGTGATGTTTTGGGCCGGGACCCTCCTTCGGGTTGTGTTTCCGGTAACACAATCTAAAAATCAGTGGTACTCGGAGTGAAAAAACATTTCTGTGAAATAGAGAAAAAAAATGCTTGCTCTCGATTTCCCAGAGGCCTGCCTCCTTCAGCGAAAGGGAGGAAGACTCCGAGTCAGTGTTGGGATTTTCGTAGACATTCGGAAAAGGTGGGTGGGGGAAGCGGCGGTTATTGTAAACAGGAACTGTCTCGTGCTCATGAACGCTCAGCCCGTGAATAGGATTCAAAACAGACGCAGTGTCATCAGGCTATATAGAAGCCGTGTGTGTCCAGCACTGATGTATCAGAGTTTAAATGCCAATCATTGTGGCTTTTAATGACCCAACCTCACCTCATTAAGTGTGGTGCGATGATCTAATTTTCATTAGTCAAAGGACAGGGTCGGGCATTTTTTTGTGTGGTTTATTAGAAGTCATTGAGGGAAGTTTCAGTTTTGAGCCTGCAACTTAAAAGAATTGTTATGATAGTAAGCCCTTACAGAAAACCAGAGTTTCAGAATGACTTCCTCACCACATGAAATTGTTGCTTGCTGCTTTAGTTTAGTTTAGTTTCGAGATTCATTGCGGAAACAGGCCCTTCGGCCCACCAGGTCCGTGTCGACCAGCGATCCTGGCACACTAGCACTATCCAACACACTAGGGACAATCTACATTCGTTTCCAAAGCCAATTAACCTACAGACCTATACGTCTTTGGCGCGTGGATGAAACCGGAGCACCCGGAGAAAACACACGCGGTCACGTGGAGAACGCACAAACTCCGTGCAGACAGCACCCGCGGTCAGAATCGAACCAGGGTCTCTGGCGCTGTGAGGCAGCAACTTTACTGCTGTGGCACCGTGCCGCCCCCTACTTAATGGGTGCTAATTCAAAGAACACACTACACCAGCCAAGACTTGTACTTCCGCAAAATACATTGTGCTCCTTTTGATTCATGCTTTGGTGCTGTGGCATCAACAGTTGCTTTAGGTGCCAATCAGATTCATTTCTGTTCTCATCACCGCATTTATTTGGTGTACCACATTAAAAACAGAAGACTCTGCACAAGCTAACTAACAGTACAGATTGACTAGAAACACGGGTTATGTATGTGAGAGGAAGGCTTACAGTATTGTGTAAGGAGGAACTGCAGAGGCTGGTTTAAACCGAAGATAGACGCAGAAAGCTGGAATAACTCCAGCCCATTTTGGGCTTACAGTATTATTCTTTGAATGGGAAGGGGGCTATAGAAAACCCCCCCCCCCCCCCCCGCCCCCCAAAATCCTATGGGACCTCACTTAATAGAAAATTCTAGAGCGGAGTTGCAGTCTCTTGATTCAGTCTCTTGATCGGTAGAGAAACTGTCAGCTTGGTGCCAGTAAATAATATTTTAGTCAAACTGTATTTCCAAAAAATGGTGTGCACTTAATTATGATGGACAGTCATTTTGCACATTCCATGTATGAGGTGGTGCAGGTTTGCAAAAGCTTTCCATCAAAGTAATGTCGGCAATATGTATTTCATTTTGAGACGGATTTTTTTTTTAAATGTCATTTGAAAAAGTCATGTTAATTGTGTTGAAGTTATTTTAATTTTTTAATTCCTTAATTTTTTTTTTTCATTTAAAATAAATCAACACAAAAAAGAAAAGGGACATGTTAATAAGGGACATGTTAATAAGGGACATGTTAATGTTGAAGTTAGACTGGAGGAACTCAGCGAGCGGGTCAGACTGCATCTCTGGAGGAGGCAAAGAAATGGGTGACGTTTTGGGTCGAGACCGCTCTTCAGACGGGTCCATTGTTGGCTGTGGAAGGGGTGATAACGAGGTGGATGTGGAACAGACAGGACGGCTGGGGTGGGGGAGAAGGGAACTGGGGAGAGAGGGAATGCAGGGATTACTAGACATGAGAGAAATCAATATTCATACCACTGGGTTGTAAGCTGCCCAAGGGAAAGCAAACTTTGCGTTGCCTTTCTGTTGTCCATTCCTGTCAACCACTGGGTTGCAAGGGACAATGTTATTGCCTGAAGGCAGTAGTGTTGTGGCAACTGGTAAAGGCTAATTGGGGCTTTATCAATGTGGAGGTAGGATCAGTGGATTCTGAAATATGTACAGGGTGGGTGAGTGTTCCTTTGAACCTTGCTTCTTTCCAATTACACTTTCCATCATGGAAAAAATGTGTAGACCTTGTTAGCTGACCAGCTATCCTTCCCTGCTATATAACAGGATTTTCTGTAAACTAAGTGAAACAGTGCCTGAATCTGTAAGCAACTCTACTTCAGTGGCCCCCGTGATATAATCGTGGGCAGAGAGTTTAAACTTGACTTGGATTTATTGTAATATATTCCAGCTATGCCTCACTGGACATATCAGTAGCGTGTGTGAAGGCACCATGATGTAGGCCCCAGTTATTCTTGAGCCCACCCCAAATATAGCACCCACATTCCCCCATCCCACTTGAACTTCCCCATGGATGTTCTCTGTGGATGATCCCATCATTGGGTGGCTGTGGGGCCCAGAGTGAAATAGGATGGTGACATAGGTTCGATCCCGACTACGGGTGCTGTCTGTGCCGAGTTTGTACGTTCTCCCTGTGACTGTGTGGGTTTTCTCTGGGTGCTCTGGTTTCCTCCCACACTCCAAAGACGTACAGGTTTGGAGGTTAATTGGCTTTGGTATAAAAATTGTAAATTGTCCCTAGTGTGTAGGATGGTACTAGTGTACGGGTATCGCTGGTTGCCGTGGATCCAGTGGGCCCAAGGGCCTGTTCCCCCCCCCCCCCCCCCCCCCCCCCAATACCTCTAGAGACCAAAGGTTCTTGTTTAGTATGGGTGTCAAAGATTACAGAGAGAAGGCAGGAGAATGGGGTTGAGAGGTTGAAAATTAGATCAGCTATGATCGAATGGTGGAGAAGACTCGATGGGCCGAATGGCCTAATTCTGCTCCAATGTCAAAGGTTCAAAGGTGCTTTATTATGAAATTATTTTTGCATATTCACACGTGCGGGCACCGCCATATTTTGCCGCCATTTCCAAAGTCCAATGTCTCTTTCTCCCATCTCTGTCTCTCTCTAACCACGGTCCCAATGTTTGAAGATGGGTCCAGATCCCAAACATGACCTGTGGGTTGGAAAGAACTGCAAATGCTGGATTAAATTGAAGGAGTAACTGCTGGAGTAACTCAACGGGTAGCATCTCTGGAGAGAAGGAATGGGTGATGTTTCGGGTCTCGACCCATTGAGTTACTCCTGCTGCCTGTCCTGTTGAGTTACTCCAGCTTTTTGTGCCTATCCATGTTCTCCGGAATTGCAGCGTTACCTATCTATTGCTGTTTCCTTTTCGTCACCAACCGTTTTATGATTTTAATGATGCAGCAGAATTTGAGGAAATTAAATCCAAGGGCCCTGGGGATAATTTTGAGAGGAAAATCATTCATGTTGTTTCGAATTGATATTTGGTTCATTCACTTAACCGGATAAACGCAAGCACCTCTTTAAAAGCATTTGCAATCTGTTTGGCTGATGCCAAATGATGAATTCTCCTCGCCTAACATTTTCCAGATGTTTGCAGCTGCGTGTGTACCCCCCCCCCCCCCCTCTCCTTCCCCACCCAACTCTCTGTTTTACCCATTCTGATTCCAACCCTTCTCTGATTGAGATTCGGGGCATCAAATGCGGTTTCAGCAGACACTGGGTAGTTTGGCGAATCCTGTACAGATACACCATTCATCGCTGGCCATAGGCAGAGCACCGTGGATACTGAAGCACAATTCAATGCCGTGAGTCCCTGCAGAGAATATTTATAACTGGAATTACGCAGTCTCCTCCTTTCTCATTTATACAGAGCGATCTTGCTCCCTTGTGGCCCAGAGTCAGCCCTTAAGAGCAGAGCAGTGATGATAGCCTCGCCAGCTGTGCAGAAACTCACATAGAACCTCCTTTGTCTCTCCTTGTGAGAAAGACCTCTATAATTCAACTGCACATCTTTGGCCGATAACAGTGAACCGACCCAAAAATTGGACCGTCCCCATCGAAAGCACCCCAAGAAGCAATAGATTGGAGAAAACAAAATCACATCGGCAGAGTGAGGGGGGAAAGATAAATAAAATCAAGATTAATTGATTCCGACTCATCACCTCCCGAATGGCATATGGTGAACTTGTTCTGTCTCTGTTTACCTCCCCACCTCTGAAGTAATCTGACTCAATATATTTTTGAATTACAAGTGTAACCGTCCGCAGAGTAACGTCACGCGCGTTTCTGCCGCTGAGAGGAATCGCTGCCTCAGGAGTTTAGCGGCGACTTCATTTGACGGAACCGGGCCTGTTGCAGGGTGGCTTTGGCGCGGCAAAGTTTGACACGAGACATCGCCGGCCCCCCCGAAACCTTTAAACGGAGGGAGGGGTCCGCTCAGACAGCATTCGTGCCCTGAAACGTGGGCTTTGTAGAAAACAGTAGTGAAGAGGGAACGCTGTTTCAGCGCATCTTAGTTTCACCGTGCTGCTGACTACTTTAATACTCAAGGTAGACAAAAATGCTGGGGAAACTCAGCGGGTGCAGCAGCATCTATGGAGCGAAGGAAATGGGCAACGTTTTGGTTACTTTAATACTTAATACGGGCCGGCGGTGGGTGCCAGAGATCTGGTCGAGGACATGCCGCTGAGAACAAAGGGGGGCCCTGCGTTGGGGGGGGGGGGACTGGGAACAAATAGAGACAATTGGGAATATACTGAACATTTTGTAACCTTGTCGGTGCCCTGATCGTGGCGATTCTTTGTATACGATGTGTATGAGACACAAAACAAATAATTTCTCGGGGTCCATTTTAGTGTGCAGTCCGAAGCATTTTATTTTGTCTGGAGAAACTTAAACACAGAAAGCTTTGGTGCAATTATCCTCTCTTAAATGCATCATTTAATATTTTATCCACGTCACATCTAAGGAGTCTGATCGATTCCTCGGAGAGCTAGTCCTGCCTGTCCTATTAATAAATGTCATTCCTGGGCTGTGCTGGCTTTACTAATGTGCAAGCAAACACTGTCCCGCATTTTGTGTCTGTGGATGTTCTCTGGGTACGAAATGTCCCCATTACCAACCCAACCCTTTATCCCTGTCCAGCTTTAAACACTTACTAATTGTTATATAAGGCGACAGAATTAGTGTGGCTCAGTGGCGCAGAGTTGCTGCCTCAAAGCACCAGAGACCCGGGTTCGATCCTGACGACGGGTGCTGTCTGTACGGAATTTGCACGTTCTCCCCGTGACCGCGTGGGTTTTCTCCGGGTGCTCTGGTTTCCTCCCACACTCCAAAGACGGGAAAGTTTGTAGGTTAATTGGCCTCTGTGGCTAGCATGGGTGGGGTAGCTTGGTTGGCATGGATGAGTTGGGTTGAAGGGCCTATTTCTGTCCTTTACAATGAGTAAATGGACAACTTTCCCTCGTCTGAGGAAGAGTGGCGGAATGTGGCTATTAGTCAGTTCCCTGCAAAGTCTGATTGAGCAACTAATAAAAAGCCCTTATTTCCTGTCAACGTCAGTTCCAAGTACTTGGGCTGGGCTCTGGTGCGGAATGGAGTGGGCAGAGAGAGAGTGAGAGTGAGAGAGAAAGAGAAAGAGAGTGTGAACGGGAGAGAGAGAGATAGAGAGAGATAGAGATATAGAGGGATAGAGAGAGTGTGAGAGAGGGAGAGAGAGACAGGTCCTTCCTGCATCCTAGACAGCAGACAGACAGAGGAAAATGTGGCACCAGGCCGCCCGCATTCATGTGACGGATGTGGACAGCGGGTCAGTGAGCTGAGCTAATTGGTGCGTGGCCATTAACTGATTCCTAAGCACTTATGCCTAGTTACAGATAAAATCCACCCCTCCCGACCCCACTCCCCCATCCCCTCCATTACCCTCCTCTCTCCTCCATTCCCTTCCTCTTCCCTCCACTCCTCCCCACTCTCCTCCCCTCCTCTCCCTTCTCCACTCTCTCCTCCCCCCCTCCTCCCGTCCCCTTCCCCTCCACTCCCTTCCACTCCCTCCCTCTCCTCTCCCTCTCCCTCCCCTCCACTCCACTCTCCTCCCCTCCTCTCCCCTCTCCGCCCCTTCCCTCTCCTCCCCTCTCCCCTCCCCTCCCCTCCCCTCCCCTCCCTTCCCACTGCCTCTCTCCTCTCCCCTCCCCTCCCCTCCCACTCTCTTCCCCTCCTCTCCCTCCTCCTCCCCTCCCCTCCTCTCCCTTCCCCTCCCCTCCCTTCCACTCCCTCCCTCTCCTCTCTCTCCCCTCCCCTCCTCCCTCCTCTCCTCTGCTCTCCTCTCTTCTCCTCCCTTCTCCTCTCCTCTCCTCCCCTCCTCTCTCCTCCTCCTCTCCCTCCCCTCCCCCCTCCTCTCCTCTCCCTCCACTCCCTCCCTTCCTCTCCCTCCACTCTCCTCCCCTCACCTCCCTCCCCTCCCCGCCAAACAGGACAATGTCGAAAATAGAGAATGACCCAAATTCTTGCCCATACTCACGCTGTGTGTTTTTTTAATTACAGTAGCACTAGACCTACTTGCACTATGAAGCCATTCATGGTGTGTGTGTGTGTGTGTATGCGTGTTTACAAGTGCGTCTGCCTATGGCTCGCAAAGTGATTCACTGTTTGATTATCAGGGGTGGGGTTTAGAAGGGGAAAGGTCACGGGGTAAAAACTCCTCTTCATTGAAAAAAATGAATCACGTGTTGTTTGGCTGAAATAGCAAAAGAAAGATGACCCAGAATTATAATCATTCCTCAATTACAATGAAGGCCCTAATTATTTCAAGTAATCAATTGGTAATTTGATATTACAGTTCCTACGGCCAAGTAGAAAAATATTAGTGCACTCTATTAAATATTCACACAACTACACTTTAGTCATCAGTCCTACCTGAGCGTTGCTGCTTATGTTAATATGTCAGGTGATTAATTATGAAATAAAAGGGCCAAGACGTTGGTGAGGCCGCAATAGGAATATCATGTTCAGTTTCTTGGTTTCTTGGTCCTCCAAAATATTCCAAATGGAATTTAAACTGGAGGTGGTGAAGGGAGGGCTTAAGCCAGAAAGGGTTATTGGGAAGAAAGAGCTACTTTAAATTTAGTTGCATCTGGTTGGGTAACTATAGTTGGGTGGAGATTATTCCATGCTTTAATTGTGCGGGGGAAGAACGAATTGCTGTACACATCTGTCTTTGTAGCTGGGATCCCAAATTGGATCGAATGCCCTCGTCTGCTCCTAATTGGTTTGGGTTTGGTGTAGGTCTTGTAGTCTATGTCGAGCTGACCATTTAACATTTTGTAAAAACAGGTCAAACGGTGAGCTTCACGTCTGTCTTGGAGAGGGTCCCACCCCAGAGAATTCAGATGTTTGTCGAAACTCGCTTCTCTCTCATAGGTGTTGGTAACAAATCGAGCTGCCTGTCTTTGGACACGTTCGATGGAAGAAATGTTTTTATTTGTGTATGGGTCCCATGCTGCAACTGCGTAGTCCAAATGAGGTCTAACGAGGGTGAAGTATAGCTTCTCCTTGACAGAAGTTGAACAATGATGAAAGTTGCACCTCAGAAAGTTTAGGACACCTGTTGGTCACCCTACAGCAGGAATGATGCCGTCTAGTTGGGAATAGTGCAAAGAAGATTTACGAAGATATTGCCAGGACCCAAGGGCCTGAGCGACCAGGATAGAATGGGCAAGCTGAGACATTATTCTGTGGAGTGCAGGAAGCCAAGGGGCGATCTTATGGAAGCGTCTAAAAGCAAGTCAAATAGATAGGGTGAATGCACAGTGTCTTTAACCCAGCATCGGGGAAGCAAGAACCAGAGGGGAAGGGTTTAATAGGAACCTAAGGGGCAACGTTTTCATGCAGCAGGTGGTGAGCATGTGGAATGTGTTGCCAGGTAACCTCATAGCATTTAAAATATTTTCCAAAAAAAAAACTTTATTTAGAATTAAAAAAAAATATATATATATATATACACACAACCAAAACTGTGCAAAAACTCTTCAAACTTTATCAGTGTTTATACATTTAATAATATTATATTCAGTAATTCTTTAAACAAAACACCATTGTGGCCCCCTGCGGTGATATCCCTTCCCTTGTTTGAGGGGCATCTCCACCAGACTCTGCTCCCCAATGTCCCGCAGCAGAGGGACCCCAGTCTGTGGTCCTTCCCCACAGAGCCTTGGTGTTGGCTGCACCGAGCTTCAGTGCGTCCCTCAGCACGTACGCCTGCAGCCTGGAGCGGGCCAGCCGGCAACATTTGGACAGGTGCGTGGATAGGAAAGGTTTAGAGGGATATGGGGCGAACGCTGCCAAATGGGACTAGCTCAGGTGGGGCACTATGGTCGGCATGGGCACGTTTAGTTTAAAGATACAGGATAGCAACAGGCGCTTCGGCCCATCTATTCCACGCCAACCCACTCGCACTAGTTCTGATGTCCCACGTTCCAATCCGTTCCCTACATACTAGGGGCAATTTACATTAACCTACAAACCCGTACGTCTTTGGGATGTGGGAGGAACCCCATGCGGTTACAGGGGGAACATGCAACGATCGAACCCGGGTCACTGGCACTTTGAGGCAGCAACTCTACAACTGTGTCACCACAAATTGGGCCGATGGGCCTGTTTCTGTGCTGTATGACTCTCTGTTTAAAAATACATTTCTTGTGCAAATGTTATGATCATATTTTATTACCACATAAGCCACCCCCTGGAAGGACAGGAGGTAGGAACTTTATCTCAACCTATGGCCATGCGGTATTATTCCATTACCAAAGAGTTCAATGTCAGATAATAATCTCATCTATTCCTGATCACCATTTTTTTCCCTACATTATATTTAATTGCATGTCAGGTTAGATGAAAATATATAGTTTTAAATAAGATGACTAGTTATCTATTAAGTGTAAAAGAGGGTAAAGTACAAAAGAAGTGATCACAACACTACACGCAGTTTTTCAATTGTTACTCGTGTGACACAAAGTGCTGGAGTAACTCAGCGGGTCAGGCAACATCTCTGAAGAAAAGGGACGGGTGACGTTTTGGGTCGGAACTCTTCTTCAGACTGACAGTAGAGGGGGGGGGTGGGGGGGGGGGGGGGGGATGTGGAGGTAAGAAAAGGCCAGAACAAATTGTGAAATTTGTGAAATAAAGAATTTGTGGAATTCCCTGCCACAGAGGGCAGTGGAGGCCAAGTCACTGGATGGATTTAAGAGAGAGTTAGATAGAGCTCTAGGGGCTAATGGAATCAAGGGATATGGGGAGAAGGGTTATTGATTGGGGACGATCAGCCATGATCGCAATGAATGGCGGTGCTGGCTCGAAGGGCCGAATGGCCTCCTCCTGCACCTATTTTTTATGTTTCTATGTAACAAATCAGGGCCGGCAGCTGATGTCCATAATGGCCCATTGTTGGCTGGGGAAATTACTAATTAAATGTTCTCAGCTAAACGTTGCAATTTTTACAATAAATCTCATCTGAACCTTCGTGGTTCAGATGAGATTTTATTGTTGCCAAGGTTCCAAAGCCTTCAGTGAATTATTCCTACTGCTTAATTTTTTTTTTCTTTGAATTTCTAATTGTTTTAATATCAGCGAACAATAATATTTGCAATGTCATCGCAGCAAGCAGGGGGAAAGGAGGGAGGGAGAGGAGGAGGCTGTATCACCAACAGATGGTTAACAAGAGGTGCGACTGATTTCCATTTGTATTACAGATGGCAGGGAGGGTCTGCAAACTGCTTGTGACCAGTTGGCAAACAGTGCACTCGCTGTCTCTTGCTCAGCTCGCACCAACCCGTCCCACAGCAGAAAGTGTAGTAACGCTCGCCCTGGACGAGAAGAGTGACTGAGTTTAGAGATACAGCGTGGAAACAGGCCCTTCAGCCCACCGGGTCTGCACCAGCGAATCCCACATATTAACACTATCCCACACACACACACACGGGACAATTGTTACATTTACCAAGCCAACTTTACTGTACGTCTTTGGAGTGTGGGAGGAAACTCGGAGAAAACCCACGCAGGTCACGGGGAGAACGTACAAACTCCGCGCAGACAGCACCCGCAGTCGGGATCGAACCCGGGTCTCCGGCGTTGCGAGCGCTGTAAGGCAGCAACTTTACCGCTGTGCCGCCAATGCCTCTGGTATTTAAACCTGCAGTTTAATGCTCACAGGTCCAATCCTAAGCTCGACTCAATCACAGTGCCCCATTGTAAGGCGAAGCATTAAGTGTGAAATATAGCGTTAAATCTTTTTTAGCTGGTACTCTCAGTCGCCTTCCCTGTTCCATTAGATGTGCGTGTTATTGATTTGAGGTAGTATGTTCACGGCACTTTTTCATGAACACATCTTGACTGCCAGTTCAACAGTTTAAAAACAACACTTCGATTAAATCAACCTTCTCATCTGGATTTCCTTTCGCAAATATTCCTGTTGGGAACAGTGTGTACATAACACAAAATCGCCATCTTAATAAGCTCAAAGCTTTTTAACTCGGTTTCAGGTGAATTCTCCAAGCAAGTCTTTCTTCATAACTACTGTACCTATACCTCCCTTAGATAGGTTATCCCCCCCCCCCCCCCATAAGTGATGAACATGAGGTTTGTTATAATGTAGATTTGAGCAATAGTTTTTACCACAATGTAGTTTCACAAGTTCCAGTGTGGGACCATGGAGATTCCCCACAAGGTACTTACCAAAATGTAGGTTGAGAGATGGGTGAGAGAGTTTGAAGAAGGGTCCCAACCTGAAACGCCACCCATCCTTTCCCTCCAGAAATGAGGGGAATTAGGCCATTCGGCCCATCAAGTCTTCTCCGCCATTCAGTCATGGCTGATCTATCCCTCTCTCCTAACCCCATTCTCCTGCCTTCTCCCCGTAACCCCTGCCACCTCTACAGCCCCTCATGAAGGCAATTGATGAAGGCTCGGACGTCATTGCTTGGAGAATGGGAGGCTGAGAGGTCAGTCACACAATGTAGAAACAGGCCCTTCGGCCCAACTTGCCAACATGACCAACATGTCCCATCTACACTCATCTCACTTGCCTCATATCCCTCTAAACCTACCCTATCCACCATGCCTCTGTCTAAATGTTTCTTAAACATTGCGATAGTACCTATCAACTACTACCTCCTCTGGCAACTCTTTCCATTTACCTACCAACCTTTGTGTAAAACAGTTGCCCCGTCCGGTTCCTGTTAGATCTTTCCCCCACCACCTTAATCCTCTGCCCTCTTGTTCTCTGGGTAAAAGTCTGTGTATTTATCCTATCTATTCCTCTCGTGATCTTATACACTTTTATAAGATCACCCCTCATGCTCCTATGCTCCGAGGAATACAGACACCTTGCTCAGTCTTTCCCTATCGCTCAGGCACTTGAGTTCTGGCAACATCCTCGTAAATCCTCTCTTACTCTTTCCAGTTTTAAAAGTCTTATAGATGTGTATAAGATCATGAGGGGAATAGATAGGGCAAATGCATGGAGTCTTTTACCCAGGGTGGGGGAATCACAAACCGGGGGACAAAGGTTCAAGGTACGCGGGGCAAGAGGGGGGAATCTGAGGGAAACATTTTTCACTTGGAGGGTGGCTGGTGTTTAGAATGAGTTGCCAGAGGAGGTAGTTCAGGCAGGTACTGTAACAGCACTTAATAGGAAAGGTTTTGAGGGCTATGAACCAAAGGTGGGCAAAAGGCTTAGGTGGGGTTCCTAGGTTGGCATGGACGAGTTTGCCTGAATGGCCTGTTTCTGTGCTGTATTGCCCCTGTCCCACTTGGGAAACCTGAACGGAAACCTCTGGAGACTTTGCGCCCCAACCCAAGGTTTCTGTGCGGTTCCCGGAGGTTGCCGGTGGTTGCCGGAGGTTGCAGATAGTGGAAGCAGGTGGGGAGACTGACAAAAACCTCCGGGAACCACACGGAAACCTTGGGTGGGGCGCAAAGTCTCCAGAGGTTTCCGTTCAGGTTTCCTAAGTGGCATTAGACTGTATGACCAAGGCATTCTCTGAACTCGGGATTCAAGTTGATTCTTAATTTCCTATAATGCCTTCAAGTGTTAGGTCCCAAATATCTACACTCCTTTCCCGACAGTTCCCTGCCTCTACAACACTCGCTCCCCCCCCCCTCTCAGCCCAACCTTTAAAAATCCTTTGATCATCGATCCAAGTTCTTCGTCATGTCAAATTTTTGGCCGGATTAAGTTTCTGTGACGAGCCTTGGGAGTTTTTAACTACATTAAAAACACAAGATAAAAAACAAACTGATTTTGTTTTTCGTAGTTTATGGCCGCATTAAATGTAGAACTTCAAATAGAAAGGCAAAAATAAATGTAAATTGTGCTTACCTACATGACAGTTTACGAAGTCTGGAGGAGAGTCTCTGCAGATGCTGCTTGATCCACCAAGCTCCTCTAGTAGTATTACACTAGTTTAGTTTAGGGATACAGTATGGAAACAGGCCCTTCGGCCCACAGAGTTCCCACAGACCAGTGATCCCCGTACATTAGCACTATTCTACACACTAGGCACAATTTACAATCTTTACCTACAAACCTGTACATCTTTGGAGTGTGGGAGGAAACCGGAGCACCAGGAGAAAACCCACGCGGTCATGGGGAGAACGTACAAACTCCATGCAGATAGGACCCGTGGTCAGGATCGAACCCGGGTCTCTGGCGCTGTAAGCGCCACTGTGGCAGTGCATAGCTTAAGGGGTATATTCTCTGCGCTTAACTTGAGTAGTAATTTCTCCACATTAGTGAGACCCCTCCAGTCTGAGAGATAGGGCATGATTCATTTATTCCTGTCCTCACCCCACTTCCCACCTCGCAGGGTTGTAGTAGTGTAGTGGTTAGGGTATTCGACTGGTGACCCAAGGGCTTGGACCAGTGATCCAGAGAGGCAACTTCAAATCCCACTAAGGCCGCTGGCTCGTTTAATTGTAATTCATTAATAAAAACCTGGAATATCGTGAACATGAGACTTGGAGATTGCTGTTGAAAACTCATCTGCTGTCCTTCCCTGCTCTGGCCTAAATGCAATTTCCATTACACAGCAAACCACTCAGGATGGACAATAAAGGCCATCCTTGCCACCGATGGCCACGTTAGTTAAAGCAAATGGAATAACAAGGAACTGCAGATGCTGGTTTGTACCAAATGCAAACAAAATGCTGCAGTAACTCAGTGGATCAGGGAGCGTTCCTGGTTCCATGTTCTCCAGAGATGTTGCCTGACCCACTGAGTTACGTCAGCATTTTATGCCTTTCTTTAGTTAAAGGAAATCTCACCACAATGGACAATCAGAAATGATTGCTATTTCTATGGTGCATGATCTTGGGTAAAAGAACTTGAAGGGAAAATTAATTTAGTTCCATCTATTTGTCAACTGTGGGTTCAACTGCCTGAAAAAACTGGAAAAGCAATGGCCAAATCCTGAGACATTTCCTTTGGGACCGTTTTTGGCAGCACGGTGGCGCAGCGGTAGAGTTGCTGCCTAACAGCGCTTGCAGCGCCAGAGCCCCGGGTTCGATCCCGACTACAGCTGCTGTCTGTGTGGAGTTTGTACGTTCTCCCCGTGACTGCATGGGTTTTCTCCGAGATCTTTGGTTTTCTCCCACGCTGCAAAGGTGTACAGGTTTGCAGGTTAATTGGCTTGGTATAACTTTATTTTGTCCCTAGTGCGTGTCATTTAGTGTTGGTGAGTGGGGATCGCTGGTCGATGCGGAAGGGCCTGTTTCCGCTCTGTGCCTCTAAACTAAAAAAACGAGTTTCCACCCAGCTGTCATCAGGTAACTAAACCATCCTATCAACAACTAGAGACCAGGGTTTCGGCACGAAACGTTGCCTATTTCCTTCGATCCATGGATGCTGCTGCACCCGCTGAGTTTCTCCAGCATTTTTGTGTACCAACAACTAGAGACCCTCGGACTATCGTAAATAGATTTTATCATGCACTATTTGTATCCTGCATCTGTCCACTGTGAACGGATCGATTGGGATCTTGTGAAGTTGTTCTGCCCACTGGATAACACGCAACAAAAAGCTTTTCACTGTACCTTGGTACGTGTGACAATAAACTAAACTAATCTAAACTAAACAAAACATCCCCTTTGCCAAATATTATTGCCGAACCTTCAGAATTGACCTCATGTCCTCGGCCATTAGCAATTACTCGAATGAAAATATTGCAAGTCAACTAACTGTGAGAAAACCCGTTGGGGCATTATGTGAGAGAGTGCTTATATTTACCGGTTTATAACTTATATCAATATTGGAAGTGGTGAAAGAAAGTGGGTGAGTAGAAGTGGGAGGTTCAGGAACATGTCCACCCAGAACCTCAACTATTCCAAGCGCTCCTGCTCATGAAAGTAGTCGGCTCCACACAAGATGAGCAGCTTCTGCTCGCCTGTAGTGAACAGTCAGCAACAGCAGCGGCATTCAGAGAGCGTGGGGGAAATAAACCAAAAATAAAAAGCCTCCTCAGTGTTTGGGTCGCATGCATCACTAGATGGGGGCCAGCGTTTGCTTTAGATGCACACAGACGTGTCTGTGTGTTGCTTGGACTCGCTCCTTGTTGACTGGTGAGGTGCAAACTGGCTGGTAGTGCCTGAGTAATAACTAACGCAGGGACAGACAGCATGCTGAATTTGTCAGCACCGGTTAATAATTTCAATTAATTCACGCATTAAACTAACATCACCACGCATAAATACACAAGGATAAACACAGACAAACGCAGCTATGCATGAACACATACACATGCAGAGTAAGTAGAAAGCCAGCAGAGTATGTTTCCTCCTACCCCCTCCCCCCCTCCTCACCTCCCCCATCCTGGCTGTCCTACTAGTTCCACTGTTCGCATCCTTGTATCCCTTTGTTATAACCTCTTCCCCAACCAACAATGGGCCATTGTGGGCTCCGTCCTTCCTTTTGTTCCAGCCTTTTTTTTAACCCCCACGCTCTCTCTACTTTCACTCTGAAAGAGGGTCCGGAGCTAAAATGTCACCCATCCTACAATTATATTATTGGTTGGGGATTGCTAAATTAGCTATTTAGCCGTATCTGAGTGTTGTACCCAGCTTCAACAGAGGGTGGGATTGTGACTGCTGAGGAATTACTGGGCATACATTTTCACCCATCACCCATCCATCCAGTGATGCTGCCTGATCCGCTGAGTTACTCCAGCACTTTGTGTCTATCTTAGACACAGAGTGCTGCAGATATAAAAGCCCCAAAACGTACACAAACATGCACGTAGACACAAATATAGACAGGATCCGACCAAAAATGTCACCTATCCATGTTCTCCATCGATGCGGCCTGACCCGCTGTGTTACTCCAGCACTTTGTGTCTTTTTGTGTAAATCAGCATCTGCAGTTCCTTGTGTGTACATTTCACTGCTCCACTGTGAAATCTCCTCATGGCATGTCTACTTTCGAAGAAGTTCTCCTCCTCTCTCTGATGGATTTCTGTGAGACCCTCTCTCACTGCCCCCTCTGTGATCTCCCTATCACTTGCCAAGCTTTGTCCTGCCCCTCCTCCCCCCCCCCCCCCCCCCCCCCCCCCCCCCACCCTCCACAATCCACAAGTCTATGATGGATCTCAGACCAATCCCATTCAACTCCATTGCTCAAAAGTATACAAAGTGTTGAAGGGACTCCATGGTTCAGGCAGCATCTGATAGGTGGCGTTTTGGGTCGGGACCTTACTTCAACCTTCATGACCTGCAACATCGCCTGTCCATGCTCACCAGAGGTGCTGCCTGACCAGCTAAGTTACTCCAGCACTTTGTATCTTTTCCACTCTTAATTGTCTGCACCTTTCATGGATTGGAGAGTATGGATAACTTGGTCAGGTTGCTGTGTGACTTTGATCATGGCCGAGGTAGGGAGTTGGTAAAACTGACTGCCGTGGCCACTGCTAAACTCTGCTCACCTACCTGCTTCTTAGCGCTGCACATTGTGTGTTGCTTTGAGTAGGGGAATTACAGCAGGGGAATTGCATGGAGTTATGGAACCACAGGAATCCTCACTCGGGACAGTCGAGTTGTTGGGGCATGTTGCCCTACGAGGCTGCAGCCTGCCTGGCTCCTTCAAATGAGTCAACTACTCACATTCATCACCAGTCAGCCTGTGCTCAGCCTCATCACAACAAGTCTGCAGCCGGTTTCACAGAGGCAACCGCAGCAGATATTGGGGCTGCTCCTGATCAGAGGCAGAATGAAGGCAGGACTGAATGGAACAAAGCATGTAGTCTCTACAGGCAACCCAAGCATGCAGCCACTCATCAATCAGACCTCCTTACAACCCGTGGTTCAGGCTCTGCTTTCACACAGGGTTGCCGAGCGCAGCTGAGGGAATGCGAGGGTTTACTTTAGCTGAGATACAGCCTGGAAACGGGCCCTTCGGCCCACCGAGTCCACACCGACCAACAATCGCCCATACACTAGTCTGCGTTAATCACCTACCCCACAGCCAACATTGGACCATTGTGGACTCCACATTTCCCTGATCTGATCATTTTTGCATATCTTTCATTCATTTGTTCCATATCTCTCGGTTCCCGTTCCCCTGACGCTCAGTCTGAAGGAGGGTCTCCACCCTTTTCTCCAGAGATGCTGCCTGGCCCGCTGTGTTACTCCAGCACTTTGGGTCCATCCCCAATGGCATCTGGGGCTGTTGTAATGAAGACCCGTGCTCACAACTAACCACGCTGTCCCAGTACAGTCACAATGCTGACAATGATGTGGACAACTGCCAGGTATGCTGTGTTCACACAAGGCCGGACAGATTCAATCAGGCTCATTTAATCAGATCATTCTCAGCAAAGTAATATAAGGTGTCCTCCATTGTGTGATCGAGAGGCACTCGCTAATAAGCTGCTCACAGTTGTCCTGTTTGAGGTTCGTCAGGACTATTCTCTGAGCATTGGTCCAATTGTTGTCGGAGGTTGATCTCCTGAAGTAAGGCGAGAGGAACTGCCATTGATATCATCACAGCATTCAATTGACTGTGCAATCAAGATCAAAGCCCTAGTAAAGACTTGGCACAAAATGCTGGAGTAACTTAGCGGGTCTATGGAGTGTGTTAAAGGTGACGTTTCAGGTTGGGACCCTTCTTACACAGAAACATAGAAACATAGAAATTAGGTGCAGGAGTAGGCCATTCGGCCCTTCGAGCCTGCACCGCCATTCAATATGATCATGGCTGATCATCCAACTCAGTATCCCGTACCTGCCTTCTCTCCATACCCCCTGATCCCCTTAGCCACAAGGGCCACATCTAACTCCCTCTTAAATATAGCCAATGAACTGGCCTCAACTACCCTCTGTGGCAGAGAGTTCCAGAGATTCACCACTCTCTGTGTGAAAAAAGTTCTTCTCATCTCGGTTTTAAAGGATTTCCCCCTTATCCTTAAGCTGTGACCCCTCGTCCTGGACTTCCCCAACATCGGGAACAATCTTCCTGCATCTAGCCTGTCCAACCCCTTCAGACTGAGAGTCAGGAGGAGGGGGGGAACTAGAGGTATGAGAAGGTACAAAACAAACCAGAGCCAGCACCTATGACCAAAGAAAGGTGGAGCCCACAATGGTCCACTGTTGACTGTAGTAGAGGTGATAACAAGGGGATGCAAACGATGAAACCATTAAGATGACGAGTGTGGGGGAGAGGGGGCAGAGAGAGCGCTAGGGAATGCAGGGGTTACTTCAAAATAGAGAAATCAAGATTCATGCCGGTGGGTTGTGAGCTTCCCTTGTACTCGCTAGAATTTAGAAGATTGAGGGGGGATCTTATAGAAACTTACAAAATTCTTAAGGGGTTGGACAGGCTAGATGCAGGAAGATTGTTCCCGATGTTGGGGAAGTCCAGGACAAGGGGGTCACAGTTTAAGGATAAGGGGGAAATCTTTTAGGACCGAGATGAGAAAAACATTTTTCACACAGAGAGTGGTGAATCTGTGGAATTCTCTGCCACAGAAGGTAGTTGAGGCCACAGTTCATTGGCTATATTTAAGAGGGAGTTAGATGTGGCCCTTGTGGCTAAAGGGGGTATGGAGAGAAGGCAGGTACAGGATACTGAGTTGGATGATCATATTGAATGGCGGTGCAGGCTCGAAGGGCCGAATGGCCTACTCCTGCACCTATTTTCTATGTTTCTATGTCTAAGCTAAATAAACTGGCTAATTAACTCGCCTAGTAAGGGCTTGTCGGATAGGCATGGATACGCATGGGATATGGATCACATACAGGAAGAGGAGACTAGTTCAACTTGGTATCATATGAATCAAGGACATTGTGGGCAGAAGGGCCTCTTCCTGTACTGTACTGGTTTATGTTCTATGTTCTGTGATGAAATCAGTGGGCCTCTTGGGGAAGATGTAGTCCTGGTTGGAGTCAGAGCTGGCATAAAGGAAGATAGTTGAATTAGTTGGAGGTCAGACCCAAGGCAATAAGTCCCCAGGTCCGTTTGACTTTATCTGCTTCTGTCAGCTTTCACCCATCGTAAGGTCAGAAGTGGGTTGTTTCCGATGATTGCACAAAGGTCCATTCCATTCACATCTCCTCACCAAATGCAGCAGCCCCCACCCAGCCTGTAGGCGACAGGCCCAAGGCATCACCACCTCAGCAACAACCACTGGTGGGGCCCGCTGCCTCACAGCTCCAGAGTCCCAGGTTCAATCCTGACCACGGGTGCTGTCTGTGTGAAGTTTTCACGTTCTCCCTGTGACCACGAGGGTTTCTTCCGGGTGCTCTGGTTTCCTCCCACATCCTGAAGATCGTAGGCTAAATTCCCCCTGGTGTGTAGGTAATGGTGGCAAATGTGGGATAACATAGAACTAGTGTGACACAAAATGCTGGAGTCATTTAGCAGGTGAACATTATCTCCGGAGAACATGGATAGGTGATATTTCAGGTCAGGACCCATCTCCAGATTATGAGAGAACGAGTGTGAATTGGTGGTCGGTGTGGACTCGGTGGGTGGAAGGTTGTTGTATCTCTATACTAAACTAAACAAAGCATTCTGATGAAAGGCGAGTAACAGTCCTGCCTTCAGACTGAGGGGGGGGGGTGTATCATCTCCAGCATCCCCCACCAGAATGATTTGCAGCAAATTGACTGTCCAGGAGGACAACATAAATCGGAAATATATAGTGACCAACCACATGGGTGTGGTGACTGAATGTTGAATGGTGACTGACTCACCACCTGACCTTAAATACCCGTAAAGCACAAGGAGTGTGGTAGAATATCCTCCACTTGACAATATTCACGGGAGCTAGAAATGAGCCCAGAACACCATATAGCTCCCTACAGATTCATTCACTGTGTCACTGCAGAGTGTACCCTCAGCAAATGCACTGCAGTTAAGGGCCTGTCACATTTGGCCATCATTTGCGCGCCATTTACGCGTCCTCCAAAAATGTGGTTGCCGCGTTGTGACGCACGGGTAGTGCGGGACGGGTGCATGGAGAGGCGTGGAGGAGTGTGGAGTTGCGCGCGGTATCGCGCGGCGTTCCAGGATTTCGTGCAGCACGAAATCCTCTCGCACCACCTGCGTGACGTATCGCGTACGCACGCTGACTCATTGCCGTCGCACGCTGGCGTCCTGCCGTCTCACGTATCACGTGGTGACGCATGGTTGCGTCATCGTGCCTAACCATGCATCACCGCGCACCGCAGGGTATTCTGATGACGGCACGCGCACCAGACGGTATGTTGCGTCACGCGATGTTGCGTCGACTTATTTTACATATGAAGCGTAAATGATGCGCTAAAGATGGCCAAGTGGGACAGGCCCTTTAGTCACAAAGGCTACTTTGGTAGCAATCTCTTCCACCAAGAGAGTCCAGGCAGCAGATACAAGCGAACACAGCCACCTGTAGCTTCCCCTCCAAGGTGCACACATCATGAGTTGCAAATAGATTCGACACTGTCCTTCATTGTCACTGGTTCCATATCCTTGGAATTATATCCCGCGTGGCCTCTGCATAGAATCATTCAATTATTTCGCACGGAAATAGGCCCTCTGGTCCAACCATGCCGTGCCGATCAAATTGTCCACCCGAGACTAGGGCAGCACGGTGGCGCAGCGGTAGAGTTGCTGCCTTACTGCGCCAGAAACCCGGGTTCGATCCTGACCTCGGGTGCAGCGTTTGTACCTTCTCCCCGGGACCGCGTGGGTTTTCTCCAGGAGCTCCAGTTTCCTCCCACACTCCAAATGCATACAGCTATGTGGGTTAATTGGCTTGGTAAAATTGTAAATATTGGCCCCAGTGTGTAGGATAGTGTTAGTGTAAAGAGATCGGTGGTCGGCACAGACTCGGTGGGCCGATGGGGCTGTTTCCACGCTGTATCTCTAAACTCAATTAAACTAAAGATGGTATCATTTGTGTGTGGCCCGTATCCCTCTAAACATTTCCCTTCCATGAACCGATCTCAACATCTCCTAATCATTGTCGTTGTATCCAACTCTTCAGCTTCCTCTGGCTGCTTGTTCCTCTCCGTGTGAAAATTTTACCCCTCTGATCCATTTGAAATCTTCCTGCCTCAAATCTTAAACCTATACCCTCGAGTTTTAGATTTCAATACCCTAGGGAAAAGCCTATGTCCATTCACCTTATCATTGTCCTTTTTCATTTACTTCCTCTCAAATGGATCAGTGACATTTTGAAATGATCCCACATTCTCCCTACTCTATTACCTTTGTCTAAAGAAGTTATTCTTTGAGCTTTTTCAATGGTTCTTTGTTTTCACGTATGCACTGCACAGTGAAGTTCTTTTTGCATAGCTCATACATGCACGAGTTGCCATATTTTGGTGCCATTCACACAAAAGTCCAAAGTCCATCCACGGGCTTGATGCATTGGAGTGGCTCCCATTGTGGTGATCTCCAAACTGCTGCAGGTTCTCCTCCATCTCCCTTAACCGACATAGAAACATAGAAAATAGGTGCAGGAGTAGGCCATTCAGCCCTTCGAGCCTGCACCACCATTCAATATGATCATGGCTGATCATTCAACTCAGTATCCTGTACCTGCCTTCTCTCCATAGCCCCTGATCCCTTTAGCCACAAGGGCCACATCTAACTCCCTCTTAAATGTAGCCAATGAACTGGTCTCAACTACCTTCTGTGGCAGAGAATTCCACAGATTCACCACTATCTGTGTGAAAAATATTTTCCTCATCTCGGTCCTAAAGGATTTCCCCCTTATCCTTAAACTGTGACCCCTTGTCCTGGACTTCCCCAACATCGGGAACAATATTCCTGCATCTAGCCTGTCCAACCCCTTAAGAATTTTGTAAGTTTCTATAAGATCCCCCCTCAATCTTCTAAATTCTAGCGAGTACAAGCCGAGTCTATCCAGTCTTTCTTCATATGAAAGTCCTGACATCCCAGGATTCAGTCTGGGGAACCTTCTCTGTACTCCCTCTATGGCAAGAACGGCTCGCCCCATGAATCAATGCACTAATATTGCACTGGTATTGAGGTTATTAATTTATTGATGTTTTTAAAGGTGTTTTATAGGTGTTTAAAGGTGTTAAAAGGTGAGCATTGTGTTCACAGGCCTGCTATCCTACTGTAAGTAAGACTGTCAAGTGTTCCATTGTTGGTGTACATGACAATTAGACACGTTTGACTCATTGGAACTAGTGAAAGGCCTGGTCAGAATGGATGTAGAGAGGATGTTTCAACTTGTGGGAGAGTCTCGGAGCAGAAGCCGTGACCTCAGAATAAAAGGATGTACCTTTAGAAAGGAGATGAAGAGGATTTTCTTTAGTCGAGGGTGGTGAACCTGTGGACTTCATTGCAATAGACAGCTGTGGAAGCCAAGTCAATGGGTATTTTTAAGGCACAGATTGACAGATTCTTGATTATAAGGGTGTCAGGGATTATGGGGAGAAGGGGTTGCGAGGGAAAGATAGATCAGCTTTGATCGAAAGGCGGAACAGACTTCATGGGCCTAATTCTGCTCCTAGAATTTATGAACATGAACTTATGGCTCTTGAATCTTATGACCTTTGCACGTATATTTCCCCAAGGATAACTGGATGGTGACTGTCTCCAACTCTGCATGCAATGTTTTAAACTGTATGTTTTGCATTTCATTTCATTTGTTTTCCTATCCTTGAATGACTATCTCACAATGTCCTGGTATGGTGTGTGATACTGTGCCCTGGTTAGTTAGTGTCTTTTTGTAACTCCACAACCTAAAAATCAGCTTGCAATCCTAAAATCCTGTGCACTAACTCCACTGTCCACTCAAAGGAGATGAAAATAGGCACTCCGCACCCGCAGTCTGTGCAGCCTTTGTAATGCAGCTATTTTTGAAATGGTGATGAACGTCTGGATGAAGCTCACACTGTTTACTTCTGGTGAGTAAACTAATTGAGGCAATCTGTTCAGGCTTAGTGACACATAGTCCCGTCCCCTCAATACTCTAACTGCAGTCCCCTCGACAGTAATCTCCAAACTCTTAGTGAAAGGAAAATGGTCTGTCCTACCTGCCAAGTGCCTTAACAAGGCATGGTGACAATAAGGAAGATTTGGAGATACAGCGTGAAAACAGGCCCTTCGGCCCACCGAATCCCTGCAACCAACGATCACCATACAGTAGTTCTATCATTATATTAGGGACAATGCACAAACTGAGCCGTATGGAGTTGTGCAGAGCTGGTCCCGACATCACACAGGGCTCCAAAAAAATGACCGTGTTAAAAAATTCCGCGCGGCAACGGCCTTCCGGCTGACAGCCGCCTCGACACCGTTCATCACGCGCGAACTTCCCGCAGACTTCGCTCGAACTTCATGTCACTCACTCGACCTCCGCGCGGCCCCCGCTTCTGGTTTGGTCGCACTTGCCGCATGCAGTCGCATGCTGGTGGGACAGGCCCTTTAGGTAGCGCTTGCCGCATGCAGTCGCAAGCTCGTGGGACAGGCCCTTTAGTCTTTGGAGTGTGGGAGGAAAGTGGAGAACACGGAGAAAACCCACCTGGACACTGGGAAAATGTACGGAATCCGCATAGACAGCACCCTTAGTCAGGATTGAACCCGTGTCGCTGGTACTGTAAAGGCAGCAACTCTACCACTGCGCCACTGTGCTGCTCTGATGGAGGAGTTACTGTTCTGTTGAAGTAAACGGTGAACGTACAGTCTAAGTGCAGTGGGTGGACATGGTGGGTACGGCAGGTTCTGCTTCCGTTTCTCAGCTCGGGACCTTTTACGTCAGATCTTGGCCCCTTTGCTTGTAATTTTACCCGGGCACCAGGACCTGGGAATTGAGCGCGACTGAGGGGCGCGACGTAACTGGGATCTCCCGGTTGCCAACTATGTCAATCCCCCTCACATTCCCACACTGGCCTTTCTATCCTGGGCCTCCTCCATTGCCACAGTCAGGCCACATGCAAAGTGGAGGAACAGCTCCTCATATTTCGCTTGGGTAGCTTTCAACCCAGCGGTATGAACGTTGAATTCTCTCATTTTAAGTAACTGGTACATACTCCCCTCCCTTCCCCCTCCCCTTGCCTCCCTTCCCCCTCCCCTTCCCCCCCCCCCTTCCCCCCTCCCCTTTGCCCCCCCTCCCCCCTCCCCCTTGCCTCCCCCTTCCCCCTCCCCCTCTCCCCCCTCCCCCCTTGCCCCCCTTCCCCCTCCCCCTTGCCCCCCTTCCCCCTCCCCTTGCCCCCCCCCCCTTCCCCCCCCCTCCCCCTCCCCTTCCCCTCCCCCCTTCCCCCTTCCCTTGCCCCCCCTCCCCCTCCCCCTTGCCCTCCCTTCCCCCTCCCCTTTGCCCCCCTCCCCCTTTCCCCCCCCTCCCCCCCCCCCTTCCCCCCCCCCCTCCCCTTTCCCCCCTCCCTCCCCCGGCAGCCCGTTCCATAACCCCATCACCCTTTGTTTGAAAAAATTTCCCCCCAGATTCCCCTTAAATCTTCCCCCCCCCCCCCCTCCCCCTTTGCCCCCCCTCCCCCTCCCCTTGCCCCCCTTCCCCCTCCCCCTTCCCCCCCTCCCCCTCCCCCCTTGCCCCCTCCCCCTCCCCTTGCCCCCCTTCCTCCCCCCTTCCCCCTCCCCCTTGCCCCCCCTTCCCCCTCCTCCAACGCCAGAGGTTGAGGAGAGACCTGGTAGAAGTGTACACAATTCTGAGAGGCATAGATGGGGTAGACAGTCTGAACCTTTTTCCCCCCAGAGTGAAAATATCAAAGACTAGAGGGCGTAGCTTTAATGTGAGAGGAGCAAAGTTCAAAGGAGATGTGTTGAGCAAGAGGGTGGTGGGTGCTTGGGACACATTGACAGGGGTTGTGGTGGTGGAGGCAGATATGATAGCGGCTTTTAAGAGGCTTTCAGATGGATATGCAGGGAATGGAGGGATCTGGATCACGTGCAGGCAGATGAGAGTTTATCTTGGCCTCATGTACGGCACGGACATAGTGGGCCGAAGGGTCCGTTCCTGTGCTGTACTGTTCTACGTTCTATGGCCACTGGCACCACCAATGGCTGGAGAAACTGAGTATTTCTGTGTTTCTCCAGGCTGCTGTTCACAAATGTATCACACTTCTGGGAAGTGAAGGCTACATCTCACTGGTTCAAAGTCAAAATGAATTGTTTTGAACTTTAAATGTCGTAACATTTTATTGCTGTGTCATTTCAAATCTAAACTGTCGATCATGATATCAGTACTCTGCAGGCTGGGGAATGAAGCCAAAACATATATTTCTTTACATTGGATCTGAATGCATCCACTCCAGATCCACCTCTGCCAGCTCAGTGGTTGGAAAACAGGAACAAGTAATAACAAGGAACTGCAGATGCTGGTTTATATCAAAGATAGACACAGAGTGCTGGAGTAACTCAGCAGGTCAGTCAGACCTTCTGAAGAAGGGTCCCGACCCAAAACGTCACCTATCCACTTTCCCCAGTGATGCTGCCTGAGCAGCTGAGTTTAGACTTTAGAGATACAGTGCAGAAACAGGCCCTTCAGCCCACCGAGTCCGTGCCGACCAACAATCACACACTAGGGACAATTTACAATTTTCACTGAAGCCAACTGACCTACAAACCTGCATGTCTTTGGAATGTGGGAGGAAACCGGAGCAGGTCACAGGGAGAACGTACAAACTCCGTACAGACAGCACCCGTAGTCGGAATCGAACCCGGGTCTCCGGTGCTGTAAGGCAGCAACTCTACCACCGAGTTACTCCAGCACTGTGACCATCCCAGTGGTCACAGTGCTGGAGTAACTTCCTTTGAGTGACAATGAACAATATAGGTCTTTATTCTCTCGCAGAAGGTTAAGGGGGGACTTGATAGAGGTCTTTAAAATGATGAGAGGGATAGACAGAGTTGACGTGGATAAGCTTTTCCCTTTGAGAATAGGGAAGATTCAAACAAGAGGACATGACTTCAGAATTAAGGGACAGAAGTTTAGGGGTAATATGAGGGGGAACTTCTTTACTCAGAGAGTGGTAGCGGTGTGGAATGAGCTTCCAGTGGAAGTGGTGGAGGCAGGTTCATTGGTATCATTTAAAAATAAATTGGATAGGCATATGGATGAGAAGGGAATGGAGGGTTATGGTATGAGTGCAGGCAGGTGGGACTAAGGGAAAAAAAGTTGTTCAGCACGGACTTGTAGGGCCGAGATGGCCTGTTTCCGTGCTGTAATTGTTATATGGTTATATGGTAATATGTGGCAGAACACACTTTCTAAAAACGATCATCCCTCCTTGAAGTTTTTTTTTTTTTGAATTATTGACTCCAGCATAATAGCCATGATTTTAATCAATTCCTTTTCCAAATGAAACCATTGTCAACCTGTTTCTAAAACTGATTTCTAATATAAGTGTGATGAATACAGAAAACAAAATATACAGCATGAAAAATTATTTCAGTTATGGAACATTGATAATGAAACGTTGGGCTACTTGGTTATATATTTGGAATCGATGCAGAAAAATATCCCTTTCTTTTGTAGTGTAGGATCAGAAAATCAAAGAGGAATGACAGCAGCCTAATACAGTGGATACTGGAAATCAGAAATAATACAGAATATGCTGTAAATTCTCAGCCGTTCAGGGAGCATCTAATGTGGAGAATAATAGGGTGAATGTATGTCCGTGATCTTTTATCAAACAAGATTTGTTACTCTGTGAAGCCCTTGTGTTCACCAACGTTCAATCTATGGTCTATGCTCTGTGGGCTGATCACTAGAAAGGTGTCATTGGCAATCCTGGCAATTCTCTGTGCACAAAATCATGAGAGGAATAGATCGGGTAGACGCACAGAGTCTCTTGTCCAGAGTTGGGGAATCAAGAGGAGAGGAAAGATATCATAGGAGCCTGAGCGGTTATGACCCTGTCCCACTTAGGAAATCTGAACGGAAACCTCTGGAGACTTTGAGCCCCACCCAAGGTTTCCGTGCGGTTCCTAGAGGTTGCAGGTGGTTGCCAGAGGTTGCAGGTAGTGGAAGCAGGTAGGGAGACTGACAAAAACCTCCGGGAACCGCACGGAAACCTTGGGTGGGGCGCAAAGTCTCCAGAGGTTTCCGTTCAGGTTTCCTAAGTGGGACAGGGGCATAACCTTTTCACACAAAGGCTGGTGGGCGTATGGAACGAGCTGCCGGAGGAGTTAGTTGAGGCAGGCACTATCGCAACTTTTAAGAAAGGTACATGGATAAGACGGGTTTAGAGGGATATGGGACAAATGCAGGCAGGTGGGACTAGTGGACGTTGGACATGTTTGTCGGTGTGGCCAAGTTGGGCCGAAGAACCTGTTTCTACACTGTTCGACTCTGGGCAAAGAAAGGAGTGGAGAATTGGATGGGTGCTTGGTGCCAATTACTCTCCTGGTCCCAGGCAGATTAAATGAGTGGACAAAACGAGAGCAATTTTTGGATTTAATGTAGGTAAGTACAAGGTCAATCACTTGGGATAGCACTGTCCCAATGGTGAAAAACGAGTGACCTTATATGGAACTGAGAGATATTCAGTACCAAGTACACAATACATTTGAAATTAGTAGTGATTCCAAAAATCAATCAGAAAAGCTAATGGGTGTTTTTTGATTCACCTCAAGGAGCCTGAATTGCTAATGGATTCTCCGGTTCCATACAAGCTTGGATAGACCTTACGAGATACAACTCTCTCTGGGGGACCTGAGATCGTCTTTATACAGAATTCAGCTAAGCTTCTCCGTAGGATTCTGTCCTCCTGATTAAATGTTACTGATTGTGTGCCTCGTTGTCACCTACCTCTCAGCTAACAATGAACCATTCTGCATTTTCCTTGTTCCTCGTCCCCTTTGATCTCTCATTTTCACACCTTACTCTTCCATATCTCTATGTCGCCCTCTCCCCTGATCCTCAGTCTGAAGAAGGGTCTCGACGTGAAACGTAACCCATTCCTTCTCTCCAGAGTTGCTGCCTGTCCCGCTGAGTTACTCCAGTCATCAGGCCAGGTTTAGCTTTAGTGTGGAGGTAGTTTAGAGATGCAGCGTAGAAACAGGCCATTGGCCCACCGTGTCCAACCAGGCTGTCGATCACCCAGACACTAGTTCTATGTTATCCCACTTTCATTTCCTACACACTAGGGGAAATTTGCTGAAGCCAATTAACCAACAAACCTGCACGTCTTTGGAATGCTTGAGGAAACCGGAGCACCCGGAGAAAATCCCCGCAGTCACAGGGAGAACGTACAAACTCTGCTCAGAGAGCGCCCGTAGTCAGGATTGAACCCAGGTCTCTGGTTGCTTAAACTTGGCTACTTGGCTTGCGTTTCATTCGGTAGAGAAGTCTGTATGAGTCAGAGTGAGGTACTTTTACTTTGGGAAAGATGTGAGTTTTAGAGGGGGTGCAGGAAAGATTTGCTGAATGATTCCAGCAATCAGGGAGAACGGATTTTGTGGAAATAAGTTTAGGTGTATAAGTGTCACATGTACTGAGGTACAGTGAAAAGCTTCATTGTGCATGCTCTCCACACATGCTCTAAACACTCAGTGCCCTTGTTTGGATTGTAAAATCGTCACTTTGCTGACACTCAAGCACTGAATGAAAGAGCAGGTTTGATTTATGTAAGTAAGTTTGTGCATCAACTTTGCAGTCAAAGAACTGCCTTTTCTGGATAAGTTGGCAGTTACTTTGCACAGAGTCACATCCCACCAACAACAACCTGGTAACGACTCTGCTGTCTGCTCAGTCAAGAGCACTTGCCTGAAGAACTGCCTTTGGGATGTTTAAGTGTCATCCAACTAACGAAAAGCACAGCAGCTAACTTGCACAGTAAGCTCCCATGAGAAACAACGAGCCAATGATTGTGATGGCCCTTGTCTGAGTTTAAGTTTCGGTATATTTCACACGCGCACCACCAGACTAATGAGCAGCTTCTTCCCCTCCGTTATCAGGCTTCTGAATGATCCTTCCATAAGCTAGTGTACAATCTGATTCATCCCCACCCCATTGCAGACATTGGACTTTGTCTGTGGAACTGATGTGCTACAATGTGTAATAAGGAACTCGGTTTACGCCAGGCACGTCAGGGTAGGCAGTGGCTTTTAAAAATCTTGAAAACCACGCATGCGCAGATTGGTCCCTCCCCGGCGAGCTGTCACTCGACTTTTTTTTTAAAATCGTTGAAACCGCGCATGCGCTGATTGTTCTCGCGACTTTTCAAAGGTTCAAAGGTTATTTTATTAGTCACATACACCTAGGTGAAGTGAAATGCTTCTTGCCAATGCAGCACATAAAGAAAGAATACAGACATAACAATAATAAAGAAATGTAAACATAAAAACATCCCCCCACAATGGTTCCCATCACGAGGGAAGGCACAAAGTCCAGTCCCCATCCCATGTCCACCCATAGTCGGGCCCATTGAGGCCTCCACAGTTGCCTTTAAGGAGGCCCGGTGTACCAGGCCGTTCTCGCCGGGTGATGGTACTCCGGCATCGGGAGAGTCTGGGAACCCTGGAACGGCCGCTTCCCATACCGGAGGCCGCGGCTTCCGAAGCCAACAAGGCCGCGCCGGATGGAGCTCCACCACTGGCGATCTTGGCGAGAGATCCCAGGCTCCCGATGTTAAGTTCAGCGCCGCCGCCCGCAGCTGGCCGCTCCACAGTCCCACAGCTCTGCGATGTTTATCTCGGCGTTCTCAGCATACCGGAGCTCCAACGCGGCGACCCAGGCAAGGCATCGCCCGCTTCGCTCCGCGATAGCGCTCCAGCGCTGTGCCGCCACCGAAGCTGAGGTTCTGGTTGGTCCCCGACAGGAAACGCCGCTCCAGGCCCGCTGGTAGGCCGCGAGGACGGGTCGAAGGTACAGCCCGGAGAAAAGCTGCCTCTGCGCTCAGGTAGGGACCCTGAAAAGTAGTTTTCCCCTTCCTCCCCCCCCCCCCCACATAAAAAAGTCTAGAACTCCATAAAACAAAACACTAAAACTCACTAAAAATAAAAAAACGAGTGAAAAACGAACAGCTGCAGGCTGGGCAGCCATACCACAGGACAGCGCCCCCTTATCAAGTAATTTGTCTTCAATAGGTCCTATCTCTTAATAAAGTATTTAAAAACATATAGCTGAAAGAAATGTACTTACCATATTAATTGTACACAAAATCCATTCTTCTCTCTTTGATTCCTGTTTTACCAACCTAAATGTTCTAATTATTTTTGTTCCTTTGCGCTGTTGAAGTTCTTTAAGTTCTGGCGTTGGTCTGCCATTTTCAACTATTTTGGTTTTCTCCTCGTAAGTTTGCTTCGAGAAACTCTTCAGTTAATCTCTATCCATCTTTGATAAACCCGCCAAGAAACTTGCGCATGCGCAGTAGGCTGGTTCACATGCGCAGTGCGCGGTGCAGCACATGCACGCAGACCACGGTGTAAAGGCAGAATTACAGCTGCCTTTACGGAGCGTTCCCACTGATGGCTTGAAGCAGCGTAGACGGTACTTGAGTAGCACATACTTCCGCGTTTTAAACGTACTGCGGATGAAAGGCACGGGAACATTATACCTTCCCTTAGAGATCGATCATATATTATATATTTTATTTACATAAAATAATAACCATTTTATCATTTTAGTCAGGGTAGGCACTGCCCACCTTGCCTACCCCGACGGCACGCGCCTGGTTTACACCAAAGATAGATACAAAATGCTGGAGTAACTCAGCAGGACAGGCAGCATCTCTGGATAGAAGGAATCGGTGACGTTTCGGGTTGATAACATTCTTCAGACTTTTTCAGAACAAGAGTCTCAACCCAAAACGTCACCCATTCCATCTATCCAGAGATGCTGCCTGTACCGCTGAGTTACTCCAGCATTTTGTGTCTATCTTTGATGCACTACAATGCTGAGAACTATATTCTGCACTCTGTATCTTTCCCTTTGCTCTATCTATTGTACTTGAGTTTGACTTGTTTGTATTTATGTATAGTAGTATCGGATCTGTTTGGATGGTATGTAAAACAAAGCTTTTCACAGTACCATGGTGCACATTTGCACAAATAATAAATCTAAACCTAAAGCCTGAACGTGTACCGAGGTACAGTGAAAAGCTTTGTTCTGCATGCTATCTAATCAAATCAGATAATACTCTCACCATAATGCTATCACTGTTGGGCGGGCACAGTGGCGCAGCTGTAGAGTTGCTGCCTTATTGCATCAGAGACCCTGGTTCGATCGTGACTACGGGTGCTGTCTGTACGGAGTTTGTACGTTCTTCCCGCTGACCATGTGGGTTTTGTCCGGATGCTCCGGTCTTCTCCAAAGACGTACAGGTTTGTAGGCTAATTGGCAAAATTCTGTAAAATTGTGCCCCTAGTGTGTAGAGTAGTGCCAGTGTACTGTGTGATCACTGGTCGGCACAAACTCAGTGGGCAGAAGGGCCAGTTTCCGTGCTGTATCGCTAAACTAAACTAAACGTCCTTGTCCATTCTCCAGAGATGCTGCCTGACCCACTGACTCTTTGAGACTTTCTCCTCGTCCTTTCCTTTCTTGCGCTTCGTGCAGCACTCCACGTTGAGTGTCTTGGCACAGCGAGTTAGGTCAATCAACGTAGAATGTTGTGCTGTTGCAAACACAGATGGATCTGATTAGATCCGGTTCACTCAAAGTCGCTCCTCATTTACATTTTTTTTTTTTTTTAAGTGCTTTGCCATATTTTTTAAAAAGCCACAGAATGACACCGTAGCTCAGTGGTAGAGTTGCTGCCTTGCATCCCCAGAGACCTGGGTTCGATCCTGACCACGGGTGCTGTCTGCATGGAGTTTGCACGTTCTCCCCGTGACCATGTGGGTTTTCTCCGAGTGCTCAGTTTTCCTTCCACATTCCAAAAGCATGCCGGTTTGTTGGTAAATTGGCTTCAGTAAAAATTTGTATTGTGTTCCTAACGTGTAGGACAGTGCTAACGTTCGGGGTGATCACTGATCGGCACGGACTCGGTGGCCCAAAGGGCCTGTTTCCGCACTGTATCTCTAAACTCTAGAGTGTGGTTCTGCTGTTCTTTGTTTCCACTCTATAGAAAGCTATCTTTCAATTGCACAGCATACAATCTATTGTTTTGTGTAAAAGTGTATAACTACAGTGGAAAGTAAACTATACTTCTTAAATTCTGATAGGGTTGTTAACAGGAATGAATACTGAAAGCAGAGGTTAGAACTACCAGTAAACATGCAAAAAAGTGTTCACGTTAATGACAGTTTTTAGTAAGTACCCTGTTACTTAATAAATAAATCTAGCCATGGGCATCATTGGCAGAGTGGAAGGTGAAGTGTTCTTCATTGAAGGATAGACGGGCAGCACGGTGGCGCAAAGATAGAGCTGCTGCCTTAAGTCCCTGTCCCACTTTCCAGAGTTACTTACAAATTCTCCCGAGTTTTCCCCTTGATTCAAACTCGGCGAATGTCCGTAGCAAGTCCGTAGATGTTTTGTAGCGGCTCGTAATGCCAGCCGTAGGAACTCGGGGCATCAGGTAAGTCGGGACGTTTTTTCAGCATGTTGAAAAATGTCCGCGAGAAAAAAAAAATAGCCCCGAGTACCTCCGGCTGGTTATTACAGTAATTCTCCGAGTTTGAATCAAAGGGAAAACTCGGGTGAATTCGTGGTAACTCGGAAAAGTGGGACAGGGACTTTACTGGGTTCGATCCTGAGTTACGGATGTTGTCTGTACGGAGTTTGTACGTTCTCCCCGTGACCTGTGCGGGTTTTCCCTGGGTGCTCTGGTTTCCTCCTGCACTCCAAAGATGTACGGGTCTGTGGGTTTGGCAAAAATTGTAAATTGTCCCTCGTGTTTTGGGATCTGCCTCGGATCGTGTTAGCGTGGCGGGGATCGTCGGTCGGCGCGGTCCCGGCGAGCCGAAGGGCGTGTTTCCGCGCTGTATCTAAACTAAACTAAGTTTAAGAAGCAGCAAATGCCACAATGGTGTTTGGTTATTGGAAAGTTATTTTCTATAAGTCTGAAACTTTCCAGTAACTCTTGCCTGGAGGGGATCAAGTCAAGTCAAGTTTATTTGTCACATACACATACGAGATGTGCAGTGAAATGAAAGTGGCAATGCTCGCGGAACAACAAAACAACCAAACAAATTATAAACACAATCATAACACACATATTGTTTTACATAATAAATAATAGAAGGAAAAAACGTTCAGTAGAGTTAGTCCCTGGTGAGAAAGGCGTTTACAGTCCGAATTGCCTCTGGGAAGAAACTCCTTCTCAACCTCTCCGTTCTCACTGCATGGCAACGGAGGCGTTTGCCTGACCGTAGCGGCTGGAACAGTCCGTTGCAGGGGTGGAAGAGGTCTCTCATGATTTTGTTTGCTCTGGAGTTGCACCTCCTGTTGTATAGTTCCTGCAGGGGGGTGAGTGAAGTTCCCATAGTGCGTTCGGCCGAATGCACTACTCTCTGCAGAGCCTTCTTGTCCTTGGCAGAGCAATTCCCGAACCAGATGCGCTGGGTTAAAGCTCAGAGGGCTTTAACCCAGTGCAGAACAAATATGCTGCAAAGATTCAATGAGTGCAATTAATTGCAGTAGTGAGATCTCTATTTAGAAAGTGCATCTAATTCCCAATGTGACATCCAAGTCCAGGCAAATAATACAAGGGTTCCTGCAGTCTTCCTAACAGATATGCTGCCCATCCCTGGCCTCTCCAGCATTTGCTCACTAGCACCAACCTCAGGTCTCAATGTCTGACCTGTCCACAGTCAATCTGTTCCAAAATAACTTCCATCCATTTATTTTCCTTCCAACAGGAACCTCCTCACAAACCCTCTCCCCCCCCCCCCCCCCCCCCCCGGAAAAAAGCCCTGAATTCAATCACGTGACCTTAATGAGCAGGATGAGCTGATTATTATTAACAATTAAAACCAACGTCCGTCCGTGCCTTAATTTACTTCAGCCAGTTACTTTTGTGCTCAGGAACTCAGCGGGTGCAGCAGCATCTATGGAGCGAAGGAAATAGGCAACTTTTCGGGCCGAAACCCGAAGGGTTTCGGCCCGAAACGTTGCCTATTTCCTTCGCTCCATAGATGCTGCTGCACCCGCTGAGTTTCTCCAGCTTTTTTGTGTAACCTTCGATTCTCCAGCATCTGCAGTTCCCTCTTAAACACTTTTGTGCTCAGTCTTCGCTGAGACTGATTTCTCATTTCTCAGATCCTTATGACCAGACCTGTGCGTTAAAATATTATTTAGTGTACCTGACTGAACCTCTCTGCAGCTGGCTTTTAAAAAAAAAAAGTGCACAGTTTGCAATTTCTGCAAGACTGACTATGGAGGTGCCTAGCGGTTTATGCTAATGACAACTGCAGGCTTTGTCTTTTGACCCATGGCTAATATTCAGCCAGTCGCATGCACCTGCAACAAAAAAAAAAAGATTCCTGAGTTTAAAACCAAAATGCATCGCCGTTTTTCAATGACCCAGTGGCTAATATTCAAATACTTCCTCGCACTGGACATATATTCTAATGTAAACCACGCCCCTGATGGGTTTAAAAGAAAGGAAGTATTGATAAGACAGTGCAAGGTTTGATGTAAATAGATGGCTGGGTTGCAGAGGAGTTGCTTCTTGAGGGGAGGGACGGATTGAAATATCTTTTGAGCGCTGTGCTGCTGCTGCCGCATGTTGGGATCTGCCTGTCGTGGACAAAGCAGCATTTTGTTTTTTTCTTCCTGCGGCGACCTTGCTCTTCAAGGACAAACCGGGGAGTTGATGGAATGAGCTTGCAGATGGCCATCCACCACACCACTGAGCAGTATTAAAGAGCAGGGGCTCCGGGAGAAGACTGAGGACCGGGAGGCAAGGAGGGTTTTAGCCCAAATAAAATATGTGCGGCGGGGAAGAAAGCGAATTAGATGAATTAAAGTGGGTTTTGTGCAGCAGCAAGGTTGTTTTAAGCTTTTAACACAGACACAGAGTCCTGGAGTAACTCAGCGGCTCAGGAGAACATGTTCTTTTACAGTGTTTAAGAAGGAACTGCAGATGCTGGAGAATCGAAGGTTACACAAAAAAGCTGGAGAAACTCAGCGGGTGCAGCAGCATCTATGGAGCGAAGGAAATAGGCAACGTTTCGGGCCGAAACGTTGCCTATTTCCATGTTCTTTTACAGTCTGAGGAAGGGTCTCGACCCGAAATGTCACCCATTCCTTCTATCCAGAGATGCTGCCTGTTCCACTGAGTTACCCTAGCGTTTTGTGCCTTTGTTCTTGTTCACCCGCATCTGAAGTTCCTTGTGTCAACGTGACTTCAATGCTACTCTCACACCCAAAACAAGCCTGTCTGCTAAGGATAGACACAAAGTGTGCTGGAGTAACTCAGCGGGTCAGGCATCATCTCTGGGGGGAAAGATTGGGTGATGTTTCGGGTTGGGGGCCCTTTTTTCTATTTTAAGCTTGTTCTCCTTGCACTGGGCGGGCTGTTTGGAGATAGAGGGTGGAAACAGGCCCTTCGGCCCACCGAGTCCACACTGACCATCGATCATCCCTTCACACACTTGTTCTGTTAGAACCACTTTCTCATCCGCTCCCTTCCTCACATTCGGGGTCAGTTTACAGGCCAGTTAACCGGCAAACCGGCACGTCTTTGGGATGTGGGAGGAAACCGGACAAGACCCTCCTGGTCACAGGGATGACTCGCAAACTCCACACAGACAGCACCCGAGGTCAGGAACGAAACCGGGTCTTAGTCGCTTCTGACAGGTGTGATCCAGAACTTCAGTGGCCTAGACAGAGGGGGGGGCTGAATCGTGGGAGAACCCATTGGATCTCTAGTTTCTCTCTCCCCTTGACCCTCAGTCTGAAGAGGGGTCTCGACCCGAAACGCCAACTATTCCTTTTCTCCAGAGATGCTGCCTGGCCCACTGAGTTATGCCCCCGTCCCACTTAGGAAACCTGAACGGAAACCTCTGGAGACTTTGCACCCCACCCAAGGTTTCCGTGCGGTTCCCGAAGGTTTTTGTCCGTATCCCTACCTGCTTCCACCACCTGCAACCCCCGGCAACCACCTGCAACCTCCGGGAACCGCACGGAAACCTTGGGTGGGGCGCAAAGTCTCCAGAGGTTTCCGTTCAGGTTTCCTAAGTGGGACAGGGGCATTACTTCAACACTTTGTGTCCACCCATTGGAAACAGGCGGCTTCTGGAATGTAACATCTCACAGGTACAAATCACTCTTATTAATTCCGGGAGGTGGTGGTGGCTGGGGACACATGTTTTTTTCCCCTAAAGTGACTTCTTATTAACTCAAGTCAACCCGTTATGACCCGGCCATTCAGATGACCTGTCTTTGCCTCTTCCACTTTCAAAGGACATTAATCCAAACGCTGGAACAACATAAAAATGTCTTGGAACTGCCTCCCCCCCCCCCCCCCCCCCCCCCCAGCGTCGCCACTTCCCTCTCTCCCTTGGGAGAGACTTTCATCCCGTGTGCAAGTAATGTGTTCCATTGCAACTTACATCACTGTTAGCTATTGGAAGGGATTGAGAGATAAATAGCCTGTTGCTATTTAAAACTGGAAAACGCACATTTGTGGATTTTAAGAAATATCCTGCCGGTCTCAAGAAAGATCTCCTCTGACATCATCCACTCTTAAAGACCCTGTCCAACTTACCCGAGTTACTCATGAACTCTTCCCGGTTTTCCCCTCGATTCGAACTCGGGGAATTACGGCAAAAGCCGTTCGTAGGCACTCGGGGCTATTTTTTTAACTCGTGGACATTTTTCAACATGTTGAAAAAACGTCCCGACTTACCTGATGCCCCGAGTTCCTACGGCTGGCATTACGAGCCACTACGAAACATCTACGGACTTCTACGGACTCGCTACCGACATTCCCCGAGTTCGAATCAAGGGGAAAACTCGGGAGAGTTCGTGAGTAACTCGGGGAAGTGGGACAGGGCCTTCTTTAAGACCCTGTCCCACTTCCCCGAGTTACTCACGAACTCTCCCGAGTTGCTGCTCCTCTCTTTTCCTAAACAGAAAGGAAATTATGGAAGTGAGGTGTGAGTAGAACATAAATGTGTCAGAATGATATTTGTATCAGAGTTTGGAATGATGTTAGGGTGTAGATTAGTGCTGTCAGTGGTGCAGGAACGGTGTGTACTGACCCATTGCCCTTGAATCTGTGTTTGCTGAATACATTTTGATGTGTTAGCTTCTTGTGTTTATTTCACTTTTAACAGTGTAATATAGTCATATAGTCATAGAGTGATACAGTGTGGAAACAGGCCCTTCAGCCCAACTCGCCCACACCAGCCAACAATGTCCCAGCTACACTAGTCCCACCTGCCCGCGTTTGGTCCATATCCCTCCAAACCTGCCCTATCCATGTACCTGTCTAACTGTTTCTTAAACGATGGGATAGTCCCAGCCACACTTACCACCTCTGGCAGCTTGTTCCATACACCCATGTGTGAAAAGGTTACCCCTCGGATTCCTATTAAATCTTTTCCCCTTCACCTTGAACCAATGTCCTCTGGTCCTCGATTCCCCTACACTGGGTAAGAGACTCTGTGCATCTACCTGAACTATTCCTCTCATGATCTTATACACCTCTATAAGATCTCCCCTGATCCTCCTGCGCTCCATGGAATAGAGACCCAGCCTACTCAACCTCTCCCAAAAGCTCACACCCTCTAGTCCAGGCAACATCCTCATTAATCTTTTCTGAACCCTTTCAAGCATGACAATATCTTTCCTATAACATGGTGCCTAGAACTGAACACAATATTCTAAATGTGGTCTCATCAACGTCTTATACAACTGCAACATGACCTCCCGACTTCTATACTCAATACTCTGACTGATGAAGGCCAAAGTGCCAAAAGCCTTTTTGACCGCCTTATCTACCTGCGACTCGACCTTCAAGGAACCATGCACCTGCACTCCTAGATTCCTCTGCTCTACAACACTCCCCAGAGACCTGCCATTTCACTGTGTAGGTCCTGCCCTTGTTCGACGTCGCAAAATGCAACACCTCACACTTCTCTGTATTAAATTCCATCAACCATTCCTCCGCCCACCCGGCCAATCGATCCAGATCCTGCTGCAATCGTTCACAACCATCTTCACTGTCTGCAAAACCACTCACTTTTGTATCATCAACGCAGGGGAAGCCTACATGTTGTTAAGAGAGGGTGTGAGAGAGAGAGAAAGGAAGAGGGAGAAAGAGGGAACGGGAGAAGGAGAGGAGAGAGAGAGAGAGGAGAGAGAGGGAGAGAAAAGAGAGAGAGGGAGGAGAGAGAGAGAGAGAGACGGAGAGAGAGAGAAAAAAAAAGAGAAAGAGGTCCTCCTGTCACTATGTGCTGAATAACCAAAGCGTAGAATGCAACTGCAATCAGCCAATGTATTTGCTGGTCCCATCTCCCTTGGCCGCTCGGTTGTGAAGCTGTCTGCGTGCGGAGTCTATTCCAAGGCTTTGTTGCCGCTGCCATCGATAAACTTGTCAGCCAGGTGTGGCTTCAGGAGTCATTGATTCCCTTCAAAGAGCGGCTTGGCTTTGTTATACAAGTGTGTACTTATCAATGCCACAGGGGCAGAGCAGCAGAATGCACTTAAAAGGGTTCGTTCAGCACGCTGTGCCAACGGATCAGTTACTGCTATCACACGGAAAAAGCTTTTTGTTTCCCGGTGAAGGACAGCTCTCGTGACATGTACAGTAATTTGAGACTTGATCATTCTTTGTGCAAAGGCACTTCAAAAGGAGTTCATGAGAAAACAAACTGAGTCTAGGGTGGATTTGCATTCAGATGTAGTGCAATGCTGGGCTTGCTTGTATCAGTGCTGTAACTGATTAACCACTGCCTGATTTTTGTCTCCCAATGTTCGGCCCCAGACATTATCCACAGGAGCAGCTGCTCCCAGTAGCAGAGACTGGAGCGGTTTTTTATCATTATCATTCATTCTTTTATGGAGGAGTTTTACCTGAATTCCTCATTGTTGAACAAACTCTTTCCCTGCACACTCACCTTCTCCACGCCTTCCTTCCTTCGCGCCCCATGCCTTAGCACACAAGATAGTCACAAGACGCCAGAGTAACTCAGCGGCTCAGGCAGCATCTCTGGATAGAAGGAATAGGTGACGTTTCGGGTCGAGGCCCTTCTTCAGACTGTATACGCTTAAATACACAGACACGCACATGCATGCATGGCCACACACACACACACACACACACACACACACACACACACACACACACACAGACACACACACACACACACACATAGACAGACATGCACAAAGACATGCACAAACATAAACAGACACAGGAAAACAACACCCACACACACACACCACACACACACACACACACACACACACACACACACACACAGATACACACACACACACACACACACACACAGATACACACACACACACAGACACACACACCCACACAGATACACACGCACACACACAGACACACACACACATAGATACACACACACACACACCAATTGGCAAACACCTATCTTTATAATTTAAAAAACAATCCAGACACCCATTTAAATTGCAAGAAAGGGAACTTCAAACATATCATCGCCAGGACATTAGTGCTTGGGGAGGTGTGGGTTGTGTGGTTTAATTTGGGAAGAGATGCAGTTCTTTGCTTGTGTGGCATGGCAGTAATTGCAAGCTGTGCTCTTGTGTTGAGGAGCAGAGTGTTGGTGGTGGTGGCACCAAATGTCCTCTGTGCCTGGGTGCTGTAGTGACACGGCTGTTTCAACAGGCCCCAGCGCACTGTGTTTAATGATTACACTGCCACAGACCTTGCCTTTTAGATGAGTCAACGCACTGATGTTCGGGCATCTGTTTACTCTGCGTCCACGCCTTTGGCAAACCGTGGCATGAGGGCTTGCGTTGCGGAATTAACTTCTGAACGCGGCTCTCAACGATGAACATTCAGCCAGTTCAGATAACATCAGCCAGTATTGTGCCCTACACGCATTGTTGGTTTGGATAATAAGCGCCATTAGACCAGGGACCCGGTTCCTGAGGCAGCCTGCTCGAGAATCTCCCTTCACATTCCTTGCCTCGACATGCGAGGTTTAACAACGTGGAATTCAACGGTTCAATGGCGCGTTATTTGTCGCGTGTACCGAGGTACAGTGCAATTCATTTTTGTATACGTTTTAAAGTAAGTAAGTAAATAAGTCTGAAGAAGGGTTTCGGCCCAAAACGTTGCCTATTTCCTTCGCTCCGTAGATGCTGCTGCACCAGCTGAGTTTCTCCAGCTTTTTTGTGTATCTTTGATTTTCCTGTATCTGCAGTTCCTTCTTAAACACAAGTAAATAAGTTCATTGGCCAAGTATTCACATACAAGGAATTTGCCTTGGTGCTCCGCCCACAAGTAACGACATGACAGTTACGAATGACACTGAAAACACTAAACATTAATAATAATAATAATATTTCAGTGCAGATATCACTATACATAAGCACTTAGACACATCTTAGATAAGCAACATAGAGACAGTACAAGTGTATAGGAGTAGTACACCAACACAGTACACAGCGTCACCAGACTTGGCGCCAATTTCAAGTCCCATCGTTGTTACGTGCTCCATCGGTCCGTGCTGCTGGTGGCCGTGTCAAGCCCACGCTCTCAGCCTCGTGGAGCGGTGCCCGATCCAGCCGAGACCCATGTTGCTGCCGGGCCTCCAGCGGTCCACTCCACACTGTCTCCCGCAGCCAGTCTGTTCCGACACCCTCCTCTCCGGTCAAGGAGGTGAGCAGGGACCGGGCTCAGCGGCTTCCCTCTCCGTCTGGTTCCCAGTCCCGCGGCGACCAGCCAGGCCTGCCGCGGCATCGTGGGCCCAAAGTATTGGCGCAGACTCGGATTTTGAGTGACCAATTGCTTTCATTATTAAGCAAACTTTCCTGGCGAGACGATTCACATTTTCCATCGCGGTTGCTTTGTGGGCATGGAGTGGGATTGAGCTGTAGAAAGAATTGAAAAGTCACAGCAGGCTACTTTAGATTTTGCTTTAGAATTTAGAGATACAGCACGGGAACAGGCCCTTTGGCCCACTGAGTCAGTGCTGGCCAGCGATCATCCCGTACACTAACACTATCCTGCACATTAGGGGAAATTTACAATTTTTTTACCAAAGCCAATTAACCTACAAACCTGTACATAGGAACATAGAAACATAGGAACATAGAAAATAGGTGCAGGAGTAGGCCATTCGGCCCTTCAAGCCTGCACCGCCATTCAATATGATCATGGCTGATCATCCAACTCAGTATCCCGTACCTGCCTTCTCTCCATACCCCCTGATCCCTTTAGCCACAAGGGCCACATCTAACTCCCTCTTAAATATAGCCAATGAACTGGCCTCAACTACCCTCTGTGGCAGTGAACGTCTTTGGAGTGTGAAAGAAACCCGGAGCCAACCCACTGAGTTCACACCAGCCATCGATCGCCTGTTCACACTAGTTCTATGTTATCCCACTTTCCCATCCACTCCCTGCATGCCCAGGGCAATTTACAGAGGCCAATTAACCTACAAACACGCATGTCGTTGCGATGTGCGAGGAAACCGGGTCACCCGGAGGAAACCCACGCGGTCCCAGGGAGAACCTACAAACTTCATACAGACAAGGTCAGGATCGAAGCTGGGTCTTTTACGCTGTGAGGCAGTAATGCTGCCACTGTGCTGCCCTAATAGCCCCACAGATTGAAAGAGAATTACTGACTTCCTTGAAGCATCTGTATACTGAGATGGACATACTAGTTTTACAAGGGTGTCCATATGTTTCCATGTTCACTTATTTAATAGATCCTTATCCTTTTTTAAGCTCTGACTGTTTTATTCCCTTCTTTGTTCTAATTTGTCCTTTGTCTGAGCACTTCCAAGAGTAGCCTCGCTGTGCCTATGGGCGACTGACTCCTGGCTCCTGCCATTGTTGATCAATGTACAGTAAAGCATGTGATGCTGCAAACTGCCTTACATCACTGTCAAACCACCGACAGAGAGGCTGGATTCCAAGTGAAAATATGGTCAATAATACCGCATATTCCTGAACTGCTGCAAGAGAAATGCTTGGAACATCGCTTTAATGATCTATCACTCTCTCTCTCTCTCTGTCTCTCTCTCTCTCTCTGTCTCTCTCTCTCTCGCCGCCTCTCTGTGTCTGTCTCTCTCTGTGTCGTCTCTTTCCCTCTGTGTCTTTCTCTTCCCTGTCTCTCCTCTCCGTCTCTCCGTCTCTCCGTCTCTCTGTCTCTGTCTTTCTCTCTCTCTGTCTCTCTCTCTGTCTCTCTGTCTCTCTGTCTCTCTGTCTCTCTGTCTCTCTGTCTCTCTCTCTCCTGTCTCTCTCTCTCTCTCTCTCTCTCTCTCTCTCTCTCTCTCTCTGTCTCTCTCTCTCTCTCTCTCTCTCTCTCTCTCTCTCTCTCTCTCTCTCTCTGTCTCTCTCTCTCTCTCTCTCTCTGTCTCTCTCTCTCTCCCTCTCTCTCTCTCTCTCTCTCTCTCTCTCTCTCTCTCTCTCTCTCTCTGTCTCTGTCCCTCTGTCTCTCTCTCTCTCTCTCTCTCTCTGTCTCTGTCTCTCTCTCTCTCTCTCTCTCTCTCTATGTCTGTGTCTCTCTCTCTCTCTCTTTCGTCACACAGTCACAAAGTAGCAAGATACAATGTGGTGTGATTTATAGAACAAGACCTTGTAAATACAGTATTTGAGTTATTGGGGGATGAAATATTCTCTATTCAGTTTCAAGAGTGTTTAATTGTCATGAGTACTGACAATGGAACAATGAAATTCGTCTTTGCTGCCCATCATTGCAATAACTAACAGATACATATATAAGAATAAAAAATACAACAAATTAATAACCATAATAGTGGGCCTGTAGTGCAACCAACGGCACAGTCCATAGAAGATGATAGTCACTGTTGTTAGTTGGTTGTTTAATTTAGAGATACAGCGCGGATGTATGTTATGATTGTGTTTATAATTTGTTTGGTTGTTTTGTTGTTTGTCTTTTGCACAAAAGTCCGCGACATTGCCACTTTCATTTCTTTGCTGCACATCTCGTTGTGTATGTGACAAATAAAGCCTCTCCCGTCCCCCCCCTCTCTCCGGCCTTGACTTGAAAAAACTTGAATTGAATTAAAACAAATAGTGGGCCCTCTAGTCTGCACCGACCAGTGATCCCCATACACTAACACTATCCTACACACTAGGGGGGACAATTTACCAAAGCCAATTAACCTACAGACCTGTACGCCTTTGGAATGTGGGAGGAAACGGAGCAGCCGGAGAAAACCCACGCGGTCATGGGGAGAACGTGCAAACTCCGTACAGACAGCACCCGTAGTCGGGATCGATAACCAGGGCTCTGGCGCTGTGAGGCAGCAAGCCGACTGCTGCGCCACCGTGCTGCCCATTTTGAGGTATATTTAGAGGGCCATCGCCATTAGATTAGTGGCTAGTTTGTGCTGTGCTCAATGACTTGGTGGTTGGCGGGACGATGTTGCTCTTGAAGCTGGAGGCCACGGTTTTCAGGCTCCCGACCCTTCTTCCCGACGGCAGTCGAGAAATGAGTGCGTGGTCAGATTTGTTTCAACGTTGTATTTGTGATGTCTGAACAAGGGTCTCGACCAGAAAACGTTGCCTATTTCCTTCGCTCCATAGATGCTGCCTCACCCGCTGAGTTTCTCCAGCATTTTTGTCTACCTTGCATTTTAAGTTGCATTTTTTAAAAAAAGTACTGTTGTGGATCCTCTTATCCTTCAACACTGACTGAAACTCTATAATTTTTGTTCAAATAATCTATTAGCCTTTCGTGCAGAACCAGATAAAAGTAGGATATTTTATTAAAGAAAGATTCGTAGGATCAAAACTGGAAGGTTCGTTGGGAGATTTGCAATAGGTTTTTGCTTGTTCTTGCTCGGTGAGGAAGTTAGCTGGGGTGTTTCCAAGGGAAAGGGATTATTTCATTCAACAACTATTCCATGCATCTTGGTCTCCAGCCGCCCATTAGAATATGCAGCTCACAAATCAGAAACTGTTCTGCCTCAGAGGACGACTGAAGTGCGATTTTAACAGGGGATCCAAGCCCCCACTAGTGGTGAAACATTGCAACTGCTAACGGTTGGGGGAATTAATGGAAATTGTCTCGATTCTGCTGTTGTTTCCTTCAATTCCCCCCCCCCCCCGCCCCCACTCCCCCCGTGAAACCCAACACTAAAATAAAAGGGATTCTTCTTGGCAAGAGGTCTGATTACATTACTGTAAAGCTGGTTCTAAATCAAACCCAGTAATCAGACATCGAAGGTTCTATATTCCACTTTGCTTGCCTGCGGTACCTAGTCCATGAGAAATTTAATGTGCTCTAGAGATTATTCCAAATAAAAACTAGATGCCCACTTCTGCCTCAGTGGACAGGAGCCATTACATGCAACAATTGACCTACAAGGACACACTACCATTTAGTTTAGTTTAGTACAGAGATACAGCGCGGAAACAGGCCCTTCGGCCCAGTGAGTCGGTGCCGACCGGCGGATCCCTGTACTCCAGCACGATCCTGCACAATAAGGAACATTTATAATCTTCACCGAAGCCAATTAAACCTACAAACCTGTACATCTTTGGAGCGCGGGAGGAAACCGGAGCACCCGGAGAAACCCACGCGGTCACGGGGAGAACGTACTAACTCCATACAGACACTCCACACACCCGTGGTCAGGGTCGAACCCGGGTTACTGGCGCTGTGAGGCAGCAACTCTACCGCTGAACCACCCCTGCCACAAATTACTTGTACAGTTGTTGAGATCTGATTTGACTTCTGTTCACATAAATAGACCCTGGTGCGGATTGATCTCTGTATGAAGTGCATTGGGAACAGATAAAAGAGGAACTTTGGGCAGGTTCTTGAAGGGGAAACCACTTCTTGATCCGTGAAGGGGAAGAAAAGGGGAATGCAGTAAACCTTCATTATAATGGACCATAGCCGAGGGAACGGCATCCGCTATTGCCGAATGTCCGCTATAACCGAGTGTAATATACGGCACTTCATGTGCCGAGACCCAAAGATGAACTGTAGGCTGAACAAGAACTACACTGGCAGAGGTGTGTTATCTCAGCTGGAACATGAAGGCAAAGCCCTGCCTGTACTCCACTACCAAGCTTCATACAGCAGTAGAGGCGGAGGCAACGTAGGCACGGCCAGGGGTGGCGAGGGCAGCCATCAGTAGGTCTGTTGTAAAGAGGTCCATAAAAACAAGGGTTTACTGTAGGTCGACCACCTTTCACAAGCCGGCTCTGCCCCACCCAGCTTTCTCCCCCCACTACTGTAATCAGTCTGAAGAAGGGTCCCGACCTGAAATGTCGCCTAACCATGTTCTCCAGAGATGCTGCCTGACCCGCTGAGTTACTCCAGCTCTTTGTGTCATTCTTTGTATTAACCAGCGTTTGCAGTTCCTCATGTCTCCATTTCACTGCTCCATTGCGAAATGTCCTACAAGTGTGCCTACTTTGAAGACGTTGTCCTCATCTCTCCGGCAGGGAGTTCCATGAGACCCTCTCGCACGTCTCCCCATCTGTGATTCCTACTGCTCTTCTGCCCTTCAACTGTTTCTGACCCTTTCACTTTGTCATGTCCCTGCCTCTTGTCCAGCTTTCTTCCCCCACCCCACATCTACTCCAATTAGCCTGAAGAAAGGTCCTGATCCAAAACATTGCCTGACCCTGTTCTCCAGAGATGCCGCCGGCCCCACTGAGTTCCCCCAGTACTTTATGTTCCACGACAACAGTTCAAGTTGGATAACTCTTTCAGACAAATAGCACAAACTCAATGAGGCGGATGATCAGTGGGGAAAGGAAATTGGTTCGTTGGCCCACCAGGTCCACGTCAACCATCACCCACCCAATTATTTACACTTATTTCAGTCTAACCAGTTCCTAATCTCCCCAACACTCCTGCCAGCCCCCTCCCTGATTCTGCCAATCATTAACACACGAGGGTTAATGTCCTCTGGCCCATTAATCCACTTGTCAGTTCATCTTTGGGTTTTGTACATTAGAGATACAGCGCGGAAACAGGCCCTTCGGCCCACCATGTCTGCACCGACCAGCGATCCCCGCACTTTAACACTACCCCACGCTAGGGACTTTACATCTTTACATTTACACCAAGCCAATTAACCTACAAACCTGCAGGTCATTGGAGTGTGGGAGAAAACCAAAGATCTCGGAGGAAACCCACGCAGGCCACGGGGAGAACGTACACACTCCGTACAGACAGGCTCCCGTGGTCAGGATCGAACCCGGGTTCTGGCGCTGTGGAGCAGGAACTCTACCGCTGCGCCACCGTGCCACCCGACCGGTGTTGGAGGTGATAGGAGCGCCTAAAGGGAATCCGTGCCATCCAAAGGGAGAACATGCAAACTCCACTCAGGCAGCACTGGAGGTTGGGTAGGGGCTTGGTCACTGGAGCTGTGAGGCAACAGTTCGACGAACCGCGACACCATGCTGTGTGATTGTATTTGGAGTTTCCTGCATCGTCAAAGTGACCACTTTTTCCCTCCGTCTGTCTTAAACCACATTCATCTCTGAAAAGCTCCCAGTTACAGTTTAGTGATGTGATGAGAGGTGTCTACACTTCACTTGTAGCCAATAATAATAATAATAATAATAATAATAATATATTTTATTGTCATTGCACGTCAGTGCAACGAGATTTAGTATGCAGCTTCCAACCGATGAAAAAGAAAAGTAAAATAAATAAATAAGCTGTGTGTCGTGACCATCTGAGGGAGACAGTCCAGGGGGGATGGGGGCCACTCAGCAGGGCCGGTTCAGAGCCGCTATAGCTCTGGGAATGAAGCTGTTTCTGAGTCTGGAGGTTCGGGCGTAGAAGGCCTTGTAACG